>NC_043704.1:56810524-56840153 GCF_006229205.1 Suricata suricatta
CCCCCCCCAACCCTCAGTTCATTCTCAGCATTCAATAGTCTCTCAAGTTCTGCATCCCTCTCTCTCCCCAACTCTCTCTCCCTCCTCCGTTCCCCCTGGTTCTCCATTAGGTCTCTCTTGTTTTCCTGCTAGACCTATGAGTGCAAACATATGGTTTCTGTCCTTCTCTGCCTGGCTTACACAAAGCAAAAGACTACAGTAAATTTTATTTTAAATGATAGCTATGAGATGTCTCTTATCAGAAGCACATTTGCTTGAGGGACTTAGATGTCTTTTAGAAGAAAATCCACCCTAAGAGAAGGGAGAATCATGTGAATACATATGACCCCTACAAAGTTTTAGTTTCTAATATAGTGATGGTCACTCACATTTGCTGCCAGACCCAGATCTCTTTGGGTTTATGTATTAGTGTTCTGTGCTAAAAGAAATTTCATTTTAAGTCAGTCAGAGAAGACAGATATCATATGTTTTCACTGATATATGGAACTTGAGAAACTTAACAGAAGACCATGGGGGAAGGGAAAGGGAAAAAATAGTTACCAACAGAGGTGGGGGGGAGCCAAACCATGAGATTCAAAAATACAGAGAACAAACTAAGGATTGATGGGAGGGTGAGGGAGAGGGGAAAATGGATGATGAGCATTGAGGAGGGCACTTGTTGGATGAGCACTGGGTGTGGTATGTAAGCAGTGAACCACGGGAATCTACCCTCACAATTAAGAGCATACTGTACACACCGTATGTTAGCCAATTTGACAATAAATTATATTGAAAAAATAAATAAAAATATAAAAGAAATTTCATTTAAAAAAACCTATGTAACAATATTAGGGCATGAGGAACACTCTTTGAATATCCATTTGGAAAAGTAAAATAATAAAATGGAGAAAAGCATTTCTTTACCACAGGATAGAATAACCCTGGTCATGATCACATGGAGTGTTTCAAAGAACACATCACTTTTTGACACCTAAAGGTTCCAAGCATCAATTGCCTATAATGTCTAAAAGAGGAAGTCCTAGTGGCACTCCAGTAGACAGAGGGACCCTGTTGGTAACAGAAATGCGAGGACAAATGGTTTATGACTATATTCTTCCTAATGATGGTGGTAGGAGAATGGCAAAGTGAGACACACACATATATACAGTTGTGTACTGTATACCTTATATGTTTGCCATGCAAATTAAATTGCATAATAGATATGAAGCACCTAGCATGGTGCCTTTCTTGTTGAATGAGTTCAAAATGTTAGTTCTCTTTATCTCCTTTCCTTCTTCTCTGTGTTGACTAAGAGCCAAAGAGAAGAAACATGAGGCAAATGGTGGGTAGAAAGGGAATCTAAATGAAAAAAAAAAAAAAACCGAACAAGAGAACATGATCTACATGAAGTATTAGGAAGAAAGATGACTGGGAGACAGGGATGAGCTATTGAACACATATACTGCCTTACATAAATGATATTGGAGAAATAAGAGTTAGAGAAGGGAATAGCTGGTTGATGATAGAAAAAATAAAACAGGAAAATTTGCTAAATGTGTAAGATAATAAAAACTGTTATGAGAAATTACAATGCATTGAAGAACAAGTACCTATTAGTTTGCTAAGAACATGGAAACACTACTTAGGATATTGTCAAGAGAGTTGTATTAAGTCATTTGAAAACAACATTTCTCTTCTCTCTTTTGATAAATCCTCCTAGAAGCTTGGAGTCTAACAGGCATAACATATCTCCCAAAGTTAGACACTGACTGCATCAGAGTCTGTAAAAGAAAAACAGCAAACAAGCAAAAAACAGATAGTTGTTCGACAAGAAAAAGAATAGATGCAGATAACTCAGTGGTGATTGAAGCCAGTCCACTATTTTTTTAAAAACAGGTATATAAAAAGGTATTGAAATTGCAGGTTATGTATTACAAACAGGATTTATACTGAAAGGTTTTCTAATCCATGGTCTAGAGCCTATATAGGAGAAAAATAAACACACACACACACACACACACACATACACACACTAAAATAATTTCTGGTAGTTCCTAGGGTCACATATTGATGTGATATATCTAAATAATGATGAATTTATCTACATGGCGGATTAGCATCTAAATGGAATTATTAAAATTCTTCAAAACATAGCTAGATTCATGCAGACCATTTATTGCTCTTTGATCATAGTTTAGACAAAAGAGTCTTAGAGTAGATATGTAAGACACAATTTTTGAAAGGTCATTGATGATTCATAGGTGGTTTATGTAAATGTAAAAGTGTTTTTCTTCTTTTGACTCAACTCACTGTGGTGTAAAATTTCTTTAAATCTTTATTTGAACTTCAGTGTTTTTTATATTACTTCTTTGAACTTTAAAAAAATATCAGAAAGTAAAGTTAAAGATAAGTAATGGGCCAGTATAAGTCAAATTGTACCTTCTTTGTTATTAACAACTATAGATTGAATACTTAATTATATGTCATCTTCAGTCATCCACATCTATATGCAATGATTAAGCTAAAAAACTGGCTAAAAATGATTAGCAATAGAATTAGAGTATTTCCCATGCTCCTATTATTAGGCCAATCGTTTAAGAATATGCAGATGTATGGAGGTAATGGAGGGGAATTTAACAGATACATTTCTCTTCTTTATAGCTGTCAGTGGTGAGGATGCATATCATTTCTCTCCTTAGACCAACTTGTTGGCAGAACACTGTACATAATAGGGGTTTGCAGTAAGGAAGTTGTGCCAGAGACAATAACCTTCCCCAACCAAACTTTTTTTTTGTAAACCCAGAAATGATACTTATTTTTTCTTAAATCGAGGACAGAAGTATCTACCTTTATTTCAAACTATCCAGTAACATGGAAGCTCTGCATAGACAAGGGAAAATGGGCTTAAGTTATTTCTTAGGAAATAGTGTCTACATTTGCTTCTGAAATTTATTTTGAATATAAATAAATTTAACAAATTCTGTCTATATCCTCACTTCCTGGACAATGCCAAAACTGGATAATTTTCAGTGGTGGCTACAGTTACCTCTTGGGTCAGGGGAATTAAACTCTACATTGTTAATAGTGGGAATAAATAACCAGCTCAGGTTATAATTTTGGGTTTTTTTTTTTTTTTTTTTGGCACTTCTGCCAACTTGTCCAACACTGGAAAAAAAGGGCTTTTTTGAAGGGACACCTCCTGTTGAGCAACAGTGCCTCCCCTAATGTTATTTTTCTGTCTTCTTTGTTATGTTCACCTTAAGCAGCTATTGGCTGGAACCCTGGTGTTCACCCCCTGTTGGAGGTTGCTACTGCTGAAAAGAATGCAGAGTCAGAGATTTAAGAGGGTTTCCTGGTGCCTCTGGCTGAATTCCAGAGTTGCTATAGCTTCTGTGTTGCTGCACTTATCAATGAGGGTATTTACTACCAAAAGACCTAATACATGCAAGTCATTTAGAAAGATGTTAAAGGCATTTCAAACTGAAGTGGATGAGAAAAAACAGTATGTATAGCAATAGACACAGTGCCAAGCTGTGGTGGGGGCAAAAGGAAAGCCAAAAATGTTGCCTTATGCTTGAGGTCATGTAGTTCTCTTCCTTTCAGGCATGTCTTTGCTCTCTCCCTTGCTGGGAAAATTCAAGCTGCTGAATGCCCAGCACCAAGTCTCTTTCCCAGCATTCTTCCCTGCAGACTCTGAATTCCCTTCTGTTGTGAACCCTATTACTCTTTAAGGGTACATTCTTCCCTTATATACCAGATCCTGACCCTCTCTCTTACTCAGGGATGTTGCTCAAGCAGTTTTCCCCTCTCTTCTCTATCAGCAAAATTCTCTCTTGGGTCAAGAGAGAATCAAACATTCAAATATGCTAATATTTATATCTTAAAAAATTCTTCTGATTTCAAGCCTATTGTAGTTATCACCCCATTTCACAGTTTTTCCTTACAGAAAAGTGCTCAGAAAGGAATCAGTGCCTACTACCTGCAATTCTTTTCTTCCCAGACTCCCTTAAAACTACTTTAATAAACATCCCATTCTCACCACGCCACTGAAACTATCAGAACCAAAAACTTTCATGTTGCTAAATCTAATAGTTAATAGTCAGTCCCATGGGGCGCCTGGGTGGCTCAGTCGGTTAAGCGTCCAGCTTCAGCTCAAGTCATGATCTCACCATTCGTGGGTTCAAGCCCCGCATCAGATTCTGTGCTGACAGCTCAGAGCCTGGAACCTGTTTCAGATTCTGTGTCTTCCTCACTCTTCCCCCCCCCCCCCCCCCACTTCATGCTCTGTCTCTCTGTCTCAAAAATAAATAAACATAAAAAAAATTTTTTTAAATACTCAGTCCTGATCTTACTTAGACTTTTAGTAAGTAATCTGCCCCCCCAACCCCCGCCGCCCAATGGTGGACACTCCTAGTTTTCTACTACCAGTCGGTCCCTCCTTTGTTTTTTCCTTTACTGGTTCTTCTTCCTTTTTCTGACTTCTAAACTTCTTGAGAATGTCCCATGATTCAGTCCTTTGACCTTTTCATTTCTTTGTTCACACTCACTCATCCAGTGCTATGATTTTAAATAATGTCCATATGCTGGTGACTCCTAAAATTTCATTTCCAGCCTGGCCTTCTTCCTCTCATCTCCATTTTGATGTCTAATAGACACCTCAAACTCAACATGTGGAAAAGGAAACTCCATAACTCATATCAAATCCTCTGGCATTTTCTCTCACCTTTATCTTCAAATTATATCTTACATTGTACCACTTGTCACCACACTCATTGCCATCACCATGGGCCTACCTCCTTCATTTCTCAGCAAAAGCACTGCCATTAGACTCCTCAATTTCTGTCTTGCCCCCTCGGAATGTAATTAATTTAATGAATGTAATTAATCATGACCATATTCATGATTGTATTGAAATACAACATGTACTTTATTTTAAAAATGAAACTATTTAGAATCTACATCAAATAACTCTCTTTGACATCAAATTTGACTAGTTAGGACCCAGCCCTGAACTAACATCAATGAGTGTGATTATCCTGAGATATCCCTGATAGTCATACTTAAAAACTCTAATCCCATCTTCGATTCCAAAGGCACAATATAGATCTCTTGACACTCTGTTACTTAAAATCTGATGAACATGTATAATCTGCTTCTATGCTTTCTCATGTATCCTTTCCACTGTATTGGAATCTCTGCTTCTGACATGAAAATTGTCAACACATATAAACAAGCCTGGTTTAGTGTATGTATAGAAATTTCAGTTTGCTGCTATACATGTACTGTCTGTTAGCTTAATTCCTGCAATAGAACACTTCTTGCTCTGTAATTTTGTTATCTGCTTCTGTATTTCCTGCTTCATCACTTCTAAAACATATCAAAGATCTTGGACATCTCTCTATCTAAGTCAACAGGGCACATTTATTAAGTCATGCTTGTAATTAGGAATTTCTATTCCTCTGTAAATGAGAAAGATTCTGAATGTTTCTAACCTTTCAAAGTCAAATATATGTATTTTGTTTCTGAATATCACAATCATTCCCCAAGCCTGTGGTGTTCTCTTTGAAATAGATTAATTTGCAGTTGCACAGATGTGTCCAAATGCTTTCCACCTGAAAGTGAATTGGTCATTCATTTCAAGTGCTTTATTATGTTAATATTCTATAATTGTTCTTTAATTAAACAATGACACAGGTAATCTAGTAGTAAAGATATTAAGGAGACTTAATATATAAATGAATTATGGAATGATGATACCTGAAGCAGCACCTACAACAGAGAGTGCATAAAGAAATAAGATGTTACAAAAGAGTAAAGTTTTTGTTTTGTTTTGTTTTTAATTTTGTTCTTTTCTAGGATAAATGAATACAAGCTAAGATCTGGGAAAGTTAATTGAATGTCTTTCAGTTCAAGGTTTCCAATTCAACCTGAGAAACCTCTTCAGAATATGAAAACAACACTACTTTTAGATTCTCCTGCTGTTTTGATGACTATCTAGGCTAGTATGTTTGAATTTTTATGGTGTTTGCATGGTACAATTTACAAAAGTTAAAAGAGGGCTCTCTTTCACTGGCTATCCAACTTATGTTTATTTTAGTCTTCTGTTGGCTGATTTCTCAATATTAAGTGACTAATTAAAATAAACCTTTGTGGTGTTAAATGTCCAAGGTACTTCCTTATCAGCTTTTTTAGGTTTCAGAAACTTGTGGTAATATGGGAGGAAGATAACAATTCTCCATTCAAATATGTTGAATACTATTGACATTTTGTTAGAGGGAAAGAAACTTGGAGTATATTCTCTGTTTCTCCAGCAACACTAAAGCCTCTGGAAGAGGTTCTTCTCTTGTTGGCTCCAAGGTGGTGGTATTATGGTCTCTCTGAAACTCATAGGCCTATTCTTTTTTCTCCACTGAGCTTTACAGCTTTGCCATTTGCCTTGGGTCTAAGAACCCTGCCATGAAGTCTCTTAATTTGGTCTGCTCTAGGTGCCTCCATGAGCATCTTTGGAACCAAGCAAGTTCAGTATGTCTTATACTCTAAGATGTCTAAGACCCAGTGTGGCTCTTTATTCTGCTGGACTTTTTGTCATTTAGAAAAAATGAGAATTTACTCTTGCCCATTTAGTTGCAGACTTTTCAGCTGAAAGTTTTTAGAAAAGTTGTTCTGCTATGAAATTGTCAAAGCCAAGAGCTTTCTTTCTAGGCCTATCTGATGAAATCTCAGAGGGGGATTCTATAATAAGAAGCCTGTTATGCATGTTTTTTGAATGTGAAGAAAAGATACAGTACTATGTGTTCAATAGGAAGTGTAGTGACAGTAATATGAACTAAAATTTACTGATCACATAGTAGGCACCATGCTCTTACTATTTGCTTTAAATGTATTATTTCTACATTAATGCTATTTCTGTGAGGCAATTATTTTTATCTCTATTTGACAATCAATAAGGTGCAAGTTCACTGGGTTTAATACCTTGATCAAGGTCACACAATTAGTAACTTTGAAAGGATGGCTCCGAATCTACATTTCTCTGACTGTTTCCACAAAATCACATGCCATTGTCTCTGGTATATTTCCTCTAAAAAAGAAGAAATAATCTTATCCACTTCAAACAACACAAGTGAAGAGGAAATGAAATCATGCTTTTAAGTAGCTCTTTAAATTATAAATCACTATTAATAAACATATTAGTAGTATTATACTATTTTGAAAAATAATTACAAGTATTTCTCAAATGATTATGGTAGTGAAAGTAATGGAGGTTATGAATAAGTCCAAATTGGATTAAAATTTTGTATAAAAGCTATTTAATATAGATTTATTTAATTAAAATTAAATCCTGCATTTTAAAACATATTTGCAGAAAACATTTTTACACATATTACCACAAAATGTAAAATTTAAAAGAAATATAGGGCACCTGAGTAGCTCAGTCGGTTGGGTGACTGACTTCAGCTCAATCGTGATCTCGTGGTCTGTGGGTTAAGCCCCACTTCAGGGTCTGTGTTGGCAGCTTAGAGCCTAGAGCCTGCTTCAGATTCTGTGTCTCCCTCTCTCTCTTCTTCTCTCCCCCTTGTGTTCTATCAAAAATAAATAAACCTTAAAAGAAATATAATAGTTAAGGAGCACTAACGGTAACATAAATTCTCTTCTGAACAAGGACAAAAATTACCCACTCTGCTAAAATAGACCATTCTTCTACACACAGGAATTTTTTTCACAATAGAATTCTAATGTTTCTGCATTACAATGGGATCTAGATTAATCAGGTTTAACCCAAATCTCTTTCTCATCCTTTCTTCACTTAAATGCCCAACATCTATGACAGATCCAATTTACAACCACAAGTTCTGTGCCATTCACCATTCACCCACTGCAGTTCCCTGATCACTATCAAGAGAAGTTCCAGAGTATTGCAAGTCTGATAAAACTACATAATAACCAATATAGCAGAATACATTGTCCTTAGTTCACCATGTCAACACGTTTTTTTCTCCCCTTTACCCCCTAATTCAATCTGCACATTAATGGTGAAGCTATATTTTGAAATCTTTTGGGGATTATTTGCCTGTAATTTAGCAGCTTGTTCCTCTTTTCTCTCTTTCAGTCTTTCTCTTTCTCGCTCCGTCTCCCTCCATTCCTCTTGATGATAGATAGATAGATAGATAGATAGATAGATAGATAGATAGATGATAGATAGATAGATAGATAGATAGATAGATAGATAGATAAAGGGATTAGATACACACACACACGCACGCACGCACACACAATCCTCCACCATGGCTATAATATGTGCTTACCTTCCAATCTTAACTTTTCTGTTGTTTGAGCCTAGTCTCAAGATAATTTTATTTTCAACCTTACATTGCACAGAACACAAACAATGGGACAATTATGGATAAAGGGAGCATGAAGAATGGATACTTATAGTCCGAGAAAGAAATGAGACTTTATGGGACATTAAATAAAGAGGTTATGAGGCCAAACTTTTTTCTAGATTCCTACCCCTCACCACTGCCACAATCACACTATGGCTCTGAAAGAGGGTCGGATTATAGTAAAGATGAACTAATAAGACTATATAACTACATAGACAAAAACTTAAACTGCCCACTGAATTGCCCTCTCTAGCATATTGATATTTCTGTTTACAATGCTTCTGCTCTTACAAGTGACCATAGTCTCTTATGTTTGATATCTAAGGCAGATTTGTTGTTGACAAATTCTACATATTTCACAAAGAACAAGTTATGTATTGTTAGAAACAATATACTAACCTTTTAGCTTATTGATGAAATGTTTGCAAAGTATACAAAGAGAGAACTTGACTGGAATTGAAATTTGTGAGTCAAGGACAAGGTCATGTATTCGAGTGAGACACACTTTAACAGCCTATATGAAAGAAAAAGGGATAGAAATTAAAAAGGTGAACAGGTTGTTTCAAGTCTTATGAGGCAGTAGGAATTTCTGCTTATGCACTATAGGAAAATCCCATGTGTAAAAAAAATAGAATAAAGTTAACAATTTGTATGTCATCTTAACTAAGTCATTATCAATCACTATGCAGAAAACAAACTCTTGTTTTCAAAATGTCTCAATCCAAAGTTATTTTATTATTTTTTTTAATAATAATTTTTAACCCAAATAATTTTGTCTTAATAATAAAATTCTGAAAATTAAGTCATTAAGTCTGTCTACATGATAATGAGGATGTAAAATATCTATTGAATAGTGAGTGAATCACAGACACCATCCCTTAAACTCTGTATGCTGGTACTTGATTTCAAATCCTAATTTCTTAAAGAATTTTTTTTCATGAATCTAAAGCAGAAATAAACAAAGACTTATGCTTGGGGTCCAGTAGTTAGGTCAAGTTATAAAGTTATAACTCACAATTTAAGGTGGCTCTATACTAAAGCAAGGTGGGCATGAATTGGGATATATCTACACATTCAGTTTGCATTTTGAATCCCTGAATGGTATGTGATGGAGAACCCTGGGAAATTTTAAGCAAAAGAGTGATATAAATATGTTAAATTATTCTGGCAGTTAAAGTTTTCTACAGGAGTCAAGGAAAACTTTTACAAGACTATTGAAATAATCCAGGAAAGCAAGGTGGTGGGGAAATGATGAGAGTATTGATTAAGAGGCTTTTGATTGGAGTCTATAGAATTTGCTGATGATTTAATTGAATACAAACTTAGAGTATAGGAAGGTGGAAATCCTATGGTGAATCATAGGTCAAATAGAGATGAAATTCTTCCCCAAGATAACGCTAAAGAAGGAGAGACAAGTTTTTTGAGAAGATGACAAATCTTTTCGGGGAACCATATGTATTGAACAGGCTATGGAATATCTTGTAGAGATGCCTATTGAGGAGACATGGATGTAGAATTGAGGTCAGAGTTGGTCATCATTTCCCTATAGGGAATAGTTAAAATGATAACTGGAATACATTAATAAATGAATTCATACACATAAAGGTTGGAATAATGAAAGAACTCAATAAATATTACCTACTATTACAATCTCCAGGAGTTTGTGAAGTGAGAAGAAAAGTGGGACAGACCTTAGAAAAAGGCTTGTCTTCTGAAAGTCATGTTATAAATTTGACACATAGTAAATGAGGACTGAGATATGAAAAGTCATTGCAGTAAAAAAATGACTCCCAGAAGGCTTGACTAGAATTACTAATGCAGTTATCATGATTGCCTGGAACAGTTGCCATGGCTAGGTCCTTCTCATAATTTATACATATTTTTCCGTTATTTATTTTCTGCATCATGGCAGATAAAAAAGATTCAAAGCAAAGGAATTCCCAAATGTTAGAATAATATGTTTCTACAGTTTTTCTTTTTGGCTAATAAGTAATATGAATTGATTACATGGGCTACATCTACTGCATATTTTTATTCCTTACAGAACCTATCATAGTGTTTTGGATATAGTATACTGTTTTTTCCAATGTTTATTTATTTATTTTGAGAGAGAGAGAGAGAGAGAGAGAGAGAGAGAGAGAGAGAGAGAATCCCAAGCAGGCGCTGCACTGTCGGCACAGAGGCCAGTGCAGGGCTCAATCTTGGTCCCATGAACTGTGAGATCATGACCTGAGTCAGAATGAAGAGTTTAATGTACTAAGCCACCCAAGCACCCCAGACATAGTATCATTTAAACATATAAGTTGGATGAATGGATGACTAAATGAAATACTCACACTGCCCCTTGTTAAGTTGTAAAATGATTTTTCTCCTTACCATTGCCTGAATATAAACCAGATTGGTTGAATAACAGTAAAGAATTAGTGTATAGACAGTATAAGTAAAGGAGAGAGGAGACATTTAGATATATAGGTTGAGGGGAGTCAGGTTTGGGGAATTCAAATAAACTCAGGTCTGAGGTCTGAAGGCCAAGAGTAACATTAGTAAAGTAGTCAAGGTCAGAAACCCAGAGACCCAGTTCTAAGGGGTACCAGGGCTATGAGTAAGCCTAGAGCCTATTTTCAGGCTTTTGTGTTTAATACTGTGGCTAGATTTCCCTGGATTAAAGGTTCATCTGTTTCTGCTTTGGAGTGTGCTATTGATAGGCACCTAAGAAAAAAAATTCCCATAGTTAAGTATCCTCAATCTCATAGATTACAGCTTTTGTACTAAGTACTTGCATGCACTATGGAACACAGGGTTTTTTAGCAACATGGTAAATAATGCTTTTTATATATGAGATACTTTGAAGGGAAAAAACATGACACACAGAGGGCACAATTTTTTCATTTAAAATGACAACTGAATGGAGACCACTCCTACCCTCTTCTTTACTAAATGATATCGGTGATAAGATGTCATTATTTCTTGGTTGCTAAAATGTTACTACTTGAACATATATGAGAGGTGGTTATGAGGAAACAGTTTTCTGCATCATGAATTAACCTCTAGTTTCATACTTGCTTAGTATTAGTTGTGTGCTAGCCACTATGCAGCTGAGTTTCAGGAGGGCAGGGACTTAACCCCTAGGTGTTGAAGATTTAGCTGTGAATTAAATCAATGCAAACATGACATTCCTACCACTAAGCATGCATCATAGGCATGCTCAATGAACATTTAAGTCAATGAATGGGGATACTGAAGTGAATATAATTCTTATTCTGAATAGCAGGGTAGGACGGCTAAGTCCTGGAACAGCATGCACATTGTTGGAGGGGCTCTGTGAGTGTTCTGTGTTATCCTGTACGGTGTTTGCTGTCGTCTAGTGCCGGGAGTGTCCAGACAGTCCCCACCTATTTCTTGGCTTACATGTGTAGGTGTGAGCAAACATAGAAAAGCTCTTCTTTGCCTGGGGTGGTTATTCTCAAGGCATCCTTCTTATCCTCCAACGACTACCTTTTCTTTGTTTCCCTTTAGTCCCTGCTTAGGATGAGCTGAAAGACTCCTTCTGATTGTAGAACGGGGACTCTGAGCAAAGTTAAGAAAGCCATGTGAGGGCTATGGACCACTATGTGTCATTTGCAGCTGCAGTGGACGTCACCAGTGCAGAATTGAATGCCCACCAGAATGTTACTAATTTAGAATATGCATTTTAACATATCCCCAGGTGATTTCAATGAACACTGGAGTTTGAGAAACAGCATCTCAGGGCCTCTGGAAGACGAGGTTTATGTTCACGTAAGTCATTCCCCAGGTCTGGGAATTTGGAATCAAATTGAATATATTAGGTACGTCTCTATTTTACAGCATTAGAATTAGAGAAGTACCTCAGTAACCATTATGTGATCCAACTTCTGGATTTAAACTCAGATCTGTGGAAGCTTCAATACTAAACTGCCATAACAAACTGAAAGACACAAGTTTCATTTTTTTTTAATAAAATATTTCAAATTGAGAAGCTTTTGGACCAGTCTGAATAGACCATACTTGATTTGCTTTATTAATTTGAACCCTCAAAATTAGAAGTTGGCTGAAGGAGAGATATCAAATATTAAGGAGGTTGTGAGGCAGGAGTAGGGGGGAATTTTCCCTGTCCCAGAGAATACCTCGGTGCTCTGAGCTGTGGACTAATCGCACCCCCAGGGCCCTCCATTGCACTGCTGCCCTGTATATGTGCATTTTCAGCCTCATCACTCATCACAAGCTTCGGCACATTCTGCATTTCAGCTAGCTTTCTGAAAATAATACAAAACGGGACAAGACAAGGTTGTCTTTCATGGCTCTGTGCTTTGATGCTACATAATTTAAATGATCAGAATGGGTGCTAGGTCCTCCCCCTGGAAAAATCTATCTGGTGATGTCGTACACTTGTGGCAAAACTCAAATGATATGATGTGTATGGAAGGACTGTGTGGGTTCTGAAGAGCCACCCCATGTCAGGATGCTTGATTGGGGGGATTTGTTATTATGATTATTGCTGTGCTTCGTAATAATTGTAATTATTAGTAGCACCATTACTATTGCTGTTATTACTATTGAAGCTTCTGCTGCCCCTTCTGTTGCATTAACAATGAGCAGCCAAGTGATATGCTAATAGATAAGTCTTGGAGAAGGCCTTCCAGCTCCTGGCTGTGAAAATCTGAAGAAGTCATTGATCTTTCTACAATTTATTTCTCCATCTCCACAAGGAAATTGGCAGTGGCCTACCACATAGATTTTACTTCAGTTTGGGTGTTCTGCAGGAGTAAGAGTTGGTTCCAGTGGAAGTAGCTGGTTTTAGGAAGCATGTAAGGAGCCCCAAAGGGAAGTGGGGGAATGATACAGGGGAGGAATGACCACTGATGAGGACCATGTTATTAGGCTGGTGGGCAATGGCAGCTTAGACATGCAGGGAATTGTTTCGTAAGGGGATGCTGGCAACAGAGGTAGGAATGATGTGGCCACCAGCTGGGAAATAGAAGCTGGAAAAGGCAAGGCAAGAATTCTTCCCTTGAGCTTCCAGAAGGAATGCAGCCCAACCAACACCCCCTGTCTAGCTCAATGAAACCTGTTTTGGACTTCTGAACTCCAGAACTCTGATTTGCTTTAAGATGCTAAGTTAGGTGTAACTTGTTATGGCAGTAGGTGGAGCTAGTACAGATTTTGTGAGAGAAATGTACCTGGTAGTCATACCCCCTGAAGGACAGGGTGCCAGGGTATTTATTTGCCATCGTGTAAGAATTTTCAGTTAAAAGCTACTCCTTAGAGTCTTTATTCCTTTCAGATGCTGAGAGAGAGAGAGAGAACTGCCTTTTGCAGTTATAGAATAAAAGCCTCAGGTGTAGGGGTGCAGAAACTAGCAGCTGGAAGTTATCATAGAAAGGGTGAAGAATAGCACTAAGCATCTGATGCAAGCATTAAGTGCGATTATGTAAGCAAAAACATGTTACTTGGTGTCCCGTAAAATGAGTGCCTGATAAATGTTACCTTCTCTCCTCCTCCCTTTCCTATATGTCAAAACCATACTTTGCCCTAAATCCAGCTCAGATATCACCTTTTTTCTGAAATCTTTTCTACACAGCAAGAGCAGTTTATTTTGATGTATGAGATGCATACTTCACTGAAATACTACCACAATTTATTTTTATTATTTATTTACATATTTATTATTGCTACTAAATTATGAATCCTTGAGAGCAAAGACCATGTTTAATTTATTCAACACTCCCAGTATGTGCAAAAATTCAGGCCCACAAGAAACATTTGTTGAATGAACAAATCTTTTTATTTTCAAACCTCAGTTTCCATCTCATATAGAAGTTCCATTTTACAATTATTTCACACCTGTACACTATCATCTAGGTTCCTGTACTGTAATTCAGAGGACTCTAGATCCTTGTCTTGTTTTTACATCAGCAGATTTTGATGCCCTGCATCATCACTCCCATTAAGGAGTCATTTTCATTCATCTCACTACACTTCCGGTCACTGAGAAGTTATACCGGGTTACAGAAACTACAATAATGTAATTAGTGCTTGGGAAACATTTTTATTTTTCTTTTAAATTTTAAACATCTGTAAAAATAAGGAGGCTCTCCACGGGATATATTTTTATTTATTATGTAGAGAAAATACTGAGTTGCTCCTAGCAGTCAAGCTGGCAGAATGCAAGAAGGTATATACTTTATTCTTCTTTGTTTCCACAACATTTATAACCTCTGCAAAGCAGAGAACAGCTGTTACACAGGCAATCTGCAGTATATTTTGGGCAAGTAGGGCAGCAGGGTGACTAATGTGCACTGTAATGGCATTATAAGTGACTCACTAGAGTGCAATTATCAGTATAGTTGCCACATGCTTGGTTTATGATTAGGTTAATCGGTTCCTCAGCTGATTTCACTCTGTGTCTTCCTCTGGTACACTTCAAAATTCTATTCTCTTGCTTGGGAACCTAGGCATAGACTTAATTGAGGTTGTACCCTGGTTAAAATTCACACGTCACCTTTTTTGCAAGTTGCTATTTTCCCTTGGTCCTGTTTGACCCCACAGACCAATTTTCAAATGGCACCACTGCAAAATTCAATCAATGCCGAATTCCCAAGGCATCATGCGTCTTAGCAACCAGGAGTCTCTCAAGGGAGCATGCTAGTCTTCTTTATTGCTTTTCCTACACTTGTTATTCATGGTCATCAGGACACACAGGGAGGAGATGGTATTAATTCTTCACATAGAATGGGCATCTCGTAGGCAACTCATGGGCCCCTCATTTTGCAAATGACCAGAGGAGAGTGCTTTTAGGAGCAGTCCTTGAACTGTGGCCTAACATTAGAGAGGCAATCAAGGCACTACCGTCAAGTTCTATATCTTTAATACCTGTATTTATTTGGAAGCAAAGCTGACTTTTCTCTCTCTCTCTCTTTTTTTAGCATGACTCTGATCATTTCCCACACCTACTCAAAAGTTCTTAATGTGGGCCACCTGGGTGGCTCAAGTGGGTTAAGCATCCAACTTCAGTTCAGGTCATGATTTCATGGCTTGTGAGTTCAAGCCACATGTTGGGCTCTGGGCTGACAACTCAGAGCCTGGAGCCTGCTTTGGAGTCTCTGTCTCCCTCTCTCTCTGTCCCTTCTTCTCTTACACTCGGTCTATCTGTCCCTCTCTAAAAACTAAATATTAAGATTTTTTTTTTTACAAAACTCCTTAATGAATTCCTAATTGTTTCAGATAGAATTTTAATGTTCCTAATATAGCAATTATGGTGGACAGACTCTAGGGTGTCTCTATTTATCCCTACCTCTGTGTGTGCCTTGAAAGTGGGCAGAGTCTGTAACTTGCTCTTAACCAATAGTATACAGCAAAGGTGGTGGCATATATTTTCATGATTATGTTACATTCTGTTAGTGTAACACTCTAATGATTCTTCTTGGTGCCTTGATGAAGTAAGTGGCCATAAGAGGGCAATCTGTGTGGCAAGAAACTGTTCTGGGTCTCTAGGAACTGGGGCAGTAGCTGGGAGCTGGGGGTGGCTTCTAGCCAACAGCCAGCAAAAGCAACTGAGGCTCAGTCCCACAGGTAAGAAATTAAACTGTGCCAACAACTCATTGACCAGGAAGGTGAGATATTCCCCAGCTGAGCTTTCAGATGAGAATGTGGCTAACTCACATATTGATTGTAGCCTGTGTGGCCCTAAACAAAGCATTCGGTTAAACTGTGCCCAGCCTCCTGATTCACAGAAAATTTTAGATAAATAATGTGTGTTGTTTTAAGCACTAAAGTTTTGGTAATTTATTATACAGTCATCGAAAACTAATAAAAAATGGCTTCTATAATTTACTTTTTTAGTTTCTTCTTATATCCATGCATGTATTGTAAATCGCTGCCATACAAGATATTCTCTAAATAGTCAGGGTTCTTATCTACAAAATGCAGATATTAAGTAACTCACTGGTGTACAATTATATTCACAGTAATAGGGGATAATGATACTTGAAAAGTTTCTGTGAGTATTAAATTATATGACACACGAAGCACTTACTGCAATTTTTGGAACATAGTAGACAGTCAGTAAATATTAATTTCTTTTCTTTTTTTTTAATTTTTCTTCATTTTCCAAATAATCAGCTTGGCTCCCAGTCTCTATGCCTTTAATTTTCATGTTCTTTCTTTCCAGAATGCACTTCACACTCATCTCCATAAGTAACCACTTCTTTAAACTTTAGCTCAGATTTAACTTCTGTGTAAAACTTTTTTTTTCCCAACAAGAATCTTAATCTTACTCTGTCTCTTTTCATGACTTAAAAATATAATAACAGCTGTGATTGAGATATAGTGTGGCTTACAAGTATTAGGGGTACTTGGGGGGCTTAGTTGGTTAAGGGTCCGACTACAGCTCAGGTCATGATTTCTTGGTTTGTGGGTTTGAGCCCTGCATCAGGCTCTGTGCTAACAACTGGAGCCTGGAGCCTGCTTCAGATTCTGTGTCTCCCTCTCTCTGCCCCTCCCCTGCTCACACACTGTCTGTCTCTCTCTCAAAATAAATAAACATTAAAATTTTTTTTAAAAGCAATTATGTTTCTACTGGAGAGAAGACATTTCTATGTAAACAGTTGAATGTCTGTCATATTTACATTGTCAGTCTTTGTGAACTTCTTCCTTGGTCTCATCTGTGTCAAGCTCCATCACTAGTGTCCAGTGCAGGCCAGACACTGCGAACTGATACTTGGCATCTGAAATGTCTGTTACATGCTTATTCTGTTTTCTCCAGATGTGCAACCTCTACTGGAGAGGTCTTGCTTTTCTTTGTAAACATCTCAACTTTTTTGTTGTTGTTGTTTACTTTATCACATTACAGTAGGAATGGGTGAGGAGGTCTGAGGTATTTAGCCATTTGATTTATTTTTTTTAGTTTGTTTATTTAGAAAGACAGAGGGAATGAGTGGGGAAGGTACAGAGAGAGAGAGACAGAGAATCCCATGTAGGCTCCATCCTGTTAGGAGCCCATCACAGGGCTTGATCTCATGAACTGTGAGATCATGAACTGAGCCAAAATCAAGAGTTGGACACTTAACCAACCGAGCCACCCAAGCATACCTTTAGCATTTGAATTTTAAAAAGAAATTTGAGGATAGAGACAGTACTAAGCAGAATGGTTAACTGGTGAGGTAAAGGGTGGGGGATATTTTTAATGTTGTTATTCAATTTATAATATTTCCTCTGGGAACAGTCAGACATTCCATAGAGCTCCTCATGATTATGCTTTATCTACATTTCTTTCTTTCATATGATGTACATGAGTTTCTTCATCCATAAAAGAGGCAAAGTTGAGTCTGGAAAAAATAAGACAAAAATAGCATTTGTGGAATAAAAATCCCCCATTGAATGGCAATAGAAATACCAGTTACTTAATCCTCATAAAATGTCTTTTTTCCTCCCTGTAGTTGTTGCCTTTAGAATTTGATATGACATTGGCATCTAAAATGATTATTATCAAACATTTTTCTCTTCATCCCTCAAATGTATACAGCTGTTAGTTTTTCATGAGGGTCCTATAATATAATTGGCAAAGTAGTAGTTACATTAAGAGAGATTAGCTTTGGAGAGAAAAGAAATGCCTTTACTTTTTTTTAATTCACTAACTTTTTTAGGATCATATTTTATTTTCTTTAGATAATTTCCCTTTTGGTACAATCTGTTGTGTATTGGCTGAGTGAAGTTTTTCTGCACGTGCATATGCACTAAATTGAGTGGCTGTCTAGCAGTGACAGGCAGGAAGATGTTCTACTGCCTGTTCGGTTGTTTCCAGGGGCTTTCCGGGTTGTTGCCATGATTCTGTAGCCCGTAACCTAGTTATTTATCTCCTCTTCCTTTGTAAGTGTACAAATAACTCAATCACAGTTTTTTAAAAAAGTAAATGTTATACTGATGTTTGCTGAATCTTTGACTTGTCTGGTTATATTTGTATCACAGAATATGAACACACTTGAAATAGTAAATAAAAAAGAAAATAAAATGTGGTTCAGTACTACTCAAAGTAATATAAGATCTAGTCTAGTTAAACTTCTAATTATACTATTCTTCTGGTAGGTATCTTGAATTTATAGGTTGAAATCTACCAATAGGAGAAACACACAAGATCCCCTTAGCTATTTCAGAAAGCAACAGTGCGTATTCAATGGGAGGGATGGTTTTATTCTGAGTTAATCTTTAGAACATTTGGAACATTTATTTACAATTTAATCCTATAAGAGGTATTATCTTCCATGTAAAAAGCACATATAATATGCTGTTATTTAACAATCCATTTTAACTGAGACAAAATCTGTTATCAAGAATCAAGGGCTGTCAAAAATACCCATTTGAGTTTCAGCTGAAATACCTTCTGTTTATCAATATGATCTGTCTTTCTTCCACACTTTATCTCGTATCTGCCACTATTGTCTGTCAGGTAAAATTACTAGAATGCATCCATAATGCCAAAAGTTTTGTATACACCATCCTATTCACTACTAGAAATTTTGTTCACATCTCTAAGATTTACTATGAAAAAGGCATTCACAGGACTACTATCTTGTAAAGCCTAAATATGTGAGAGAAATCCACAATCCATAAAACCACACTGAGAAAGACATTTTGGAGAGTGGAAAAGGGAAAATATTTGGCTGCCTATCTCTTCTGAAACTTCTTTAGACTGGCCTTCAAATATCTGACCATCTGAAGATATGGATTTTGCTTATTTAATATACCTCAAATGAGTAAGGTCATTATCAAAAAGGAGATGATTTTTACTTTATTAGCAGGTTTCCTATAGGGTGACCATCATGAAGCATGCCAAGTAGCATCTTGGAAAAGATTTGAGAGATGGGATTCAAGTACCAGAGAACCATTAAAACTCCTTAAAAACTAATGATTCTATTATTAGAATTCTTTAAAGACCAAGCCTCCAGTTTCCAAAACTCTGATCTGCTTACTGAATCGTTTCAGGTTGCCTTTCTTCCTCTATCTGTGAATTTTTTTACTGACTATTCATCATGCTTTGTTAACAATCAGCACTATAATAGATTAGAAGGTCTATAGAGAGAATCAGTGATGTCCAAAGGGGATAAGAAAATACTATGTTATGACCCACAATTGATTGGATCTATTTTTGAATAAACCTATTCACTATCAATAACCTAAGAAAATAAGCATATAATCCAACATGGAGGGTGGGTAATATTTCATTTTAGTTTTAAGAATTGCACTTTTTTGGGGCACCTGGGTGGCTCAGTTGGTTAAGCGTTCAGCTTTAGCTCAGGTCATGATCTCACAGTCAAGTCCGTGGGCTTCAGCCCCGCATCAGGCTCTGTGCTGACAGCTAGCTCAGAGCCTAGATCTTGCTTCAGATTCTGTGTCTCCCTCTCTCTCTGACCCTCCCCTGCTTGCACTGTCTCTCTGTCTCTCAAAAATAAATAAAAAACATTAAAAATTTTAAAAAATTGTTCTTTTTCTTTGATGAATATCTGTTTTGCCTGCTCATCATCCTTATTAATTAATTAATTAATTAATTAATTTTTGACATTTGCTTTCTGAATAGGTATAAGAAGGTGATTTTAATGACTTAAAATCAGATCTGATTGATATGTTTATTATAAATAGAGAAGAAAAAATTAATTATAGGTATATTAGTGTTCTACAGTGTTGGGAGCTGCCGAGTTTTGGCCGCCTCAGGCAAGGATATATCGCTCTCCAGGGAGCGACCAAAAAAACAAGATTTACATCTGGAGGCTAGGAGAGTGTATATCCTGGTCCAGGATTCAGAGACAGTCATACTGAGCCAGATGAAAAAAGCCAAAATGAACAAAAGATCAAACCGCATTCGGGTTTATGCAGCGCTAATCTTCCTCTGCCCATTATTGCAGACAAAAGTCTGGGCGCTCCTTTTGATGCTGTGTTCGGAGTTTCAGTTTCAGTTTCCCCTTTTTCTAAAAATCATTTGACTCTGTAACCTGGCAACCAACCTGGGCCAGTTTCCCTCCTCAAAACCTTTATAAGATACGATGTTTTCTTAATAAACGGGGGCTTGATCAGAAAACGCTTGTCTTGCCTCACTGCCTGCGTCTTCCTCCTGCCCTATTTCTCTCTCCCTCCCTCAGGAACGGACCCGCAAATATTTACCGCCCCGCCTTGCCGCCCCGCCGGCTGGGGCAAGGGACCCGGACAAGTGACGCCCCAACGTGGGGCTCAGTGAGGGAACATGACACTACAGAGAAACAGAAGCAATAGGATACATATAAGGAGAGAGATAAAGAGAGAGAGAAATTTGCTTAAGGAATTGGCTCATGTGATTATGGACCCTGGCAGACTCCAAATCTGCAGTGTCGGCTGGCAGGCTGGAGACCCAGAGAAGAGTTGATGTGGTGATGCAGGTCCAAAGACCATTGGCCAGGGAATTCTTATTAGAGGGAAGTCACACTATGGTTATCATTAGGGCTTCAACTGATTGGATGAGGCCCACCCATATTATGGAGAGCAATCTGCTTTACTGAAGTCCACTGATTTAAATGTTAATCTCATTTTAAAATATCCTCCAGAAACATACAGTATATTGTTTGACCAAACATCTCGGTACTGTAGTCCAGCCAAATTGACACATGAAATTAACCATAACTATGGGAATATATCCACTAAGATCTTCCACAATTTAAATTCATTTGTCAGGAGAATGATTCCTCAGGATTTGTCTTCTTTTCTTTCTCCAGACTGTTTTAGTTGTAATGTTATGCACCATATTATTAGCATACAGTTACCTATAATTCAGGGGTTTGTTTTATGAAAGTTCCACAACCTTTTATTATTACCTTTTGTAAGTTCACTTTCACATTGTAGTTATTGGATAAGAACTTACCAGGTCTATGAGAAGCAAACAACTTTTAACCTTACCTAGTTACTTTCAACTACTTTATAAAAGTAGTTGGGTTTTTCAGACCTATGCCTTTCAAAGTGTGGTGTGTGGATAATTGACTTTGAGTAGCACTGGTTTGGATCTCTCATGGTGTCATTTAGAGTGAAGATTTTAAACCTTGGTATCTAATTGTTTCTGTTTGTTGGTTTGATTATATGTTTCTGAAGTCCTATCATACAGATAAGTTATTTGTATATTGATTATTTTTAGGTCACATTATAATATAAGCATTTATTTATGCTGATTCAGAATCTTGTAAGGATGCTAAGAAATATTTTATTTTCAAAGTTTAATCACTAGAAAAGTATCTGACAGTTATTCAAATTGCTTACCTGGTAAGTGATCACTTTGGTAGACATTAGTAAGCCGCTTACTTAGCAATGTGTTTTGTTTGGGAGAAAATAATTTTCAAATGTATATTTTGATAATTATGTGGGAATCAATGATTTTATTTTTTTAAATTCATAGATACTTATATACTTAGCTCTGTGAGACATTATTCAGAAGGTAAAAGTTGGACATAACATTCAGAACAAAAATCAATTAAAATGGTTTGTTCCTTGTCTCATTCAAAATATTCATTCTAGCACCTTCCTTTGAATAGGAAATAAATTTATAAATCTGAACCTCCCTTCTCACATCATTGCAAATATATTTAAAGCATTTGTTTAGTTAAAAACTTAGTCTTCATTAATTATTTCCTAATATTATTCAGTTCAACAACTTGCCTAGCTATGAATAGTGACTCATCGATACCCTTCCTCAGATATAGTAGGATAAATTATCTAATATTTATAACATGCTTATATTATTTTATAGATAATGGTATTCTCCTGTGGTGTTTTTAACATTATCCTCACAATAATATGGCAACATCTGATTATTACTTTCTTATAAAGGCTAAAACTGAGGTTTAGACAACTAGGTTGAACACTGCTGAGTATTAAAGTTCACATTTTATAAAAGCTAAAATTTGGTGACAACTGGAATTGACATTCAGAGACACATCTGAGTGATTCCATAGGTTGTGATTCTCTGAATACTCTTGATGCCTTTATCCGTAGAATATTGAATGTGGTCATCTAAAGGCTTAAGGAATCCAAAGAAGGCTCACTATCAGTAATAATCTTTGGCTTCTAAATCATGACTAAAATGTAGAACCTTGCATAGCTCCATACCTAAGAGCCACATCCAAGAAAACATATTAGGTTGTCTAAAAACAAAAACAAAAATAATCACATTACGACAGTCAACTATGTCTTGAAGCAAACAGTCTCATGATAATTTTGCCATAAGTTTTGATTTAATCATACTTTTAAACCTAATTATGGTGCCTGTGTATTCTGTCCACATTTATACTACCAGAATTACCTATATAATACCTTAATTTTTTTCTAACATAGAAAAATAATGGCATTTTACTATTTGATAAGCTTAGAATTCAAATGCTCTATTTTTTCTCTATTAAATATGGAAAAAGTTCAGGAAGAAGAGAAAAGTAAGAAATTTAGGCAAAAATACTTAATTTCCTTGAGGCTACACAGTCTCAAGAAATCCTATTTGGAAAACACATAAATAATAGCATTGTTGAGGATTGCCTCATGAATATTAACTTCTATGAACCTCTTAAGACTATCTACCTGCATAGCCAGAGAAAGGTTCAAGCCTAGGAAGAAAGAGAGGGAAAGACACAGAGGTAGGAAGAGGTAGATTGAGATCATGCCACCCTTTGATATGTAGTGCTGACTGTTGTATTGTGCTGAACTCAGGTAGATAATGAGGATGTGCCATGTTGCATAACAACCATTTGGAACAGCCTATTCTACATATTAATCAGTTGTCTTCATGGTTCATAGTGATTGCTAAGAAAAAAGACCTAAATTAAGAGGGTTAATGGGACGAGCCATAGTCTTGTGTCTGTAATTGATATTCATCATCTTTTCCATCACTCAGATTTCACTCACCCAAACCCACATCAATTGATCGAAGTTATTTTCCTGGTAAAGAAATCCAGACTTTTATTGCTGATCCTTAATTGCCTTGACCTTGTCAGATTGCATTGATACAATTGCCCATTTACTTTTATTACTGAAAAAGGGAAAACAAATTTACATCAATGCATCTACTCATTTCTAGAGGTACTCCTCCTCCTCCTCTTCTTCCTCTCCTCCTCCTCCTCCTCCTCCTCCTCCTTCTTCTTCTTTCTTCTTCTATAGTTTATTGTCAAGTTGATTTCCATATAACACCCAGTGCTTGCTCATCACCGCAAGTGCCCTCCTCCATGTCCATCACCTATTTCTCCCTCTCCCCCACCCCCCATCAACCCTCAGTTTATTCTCAGTATTTAAGAGTCTCTTATGGTTTGCCTCCCTCCCTCTCCTTAACTACTTTTTTCTCCTTCCCCTCCCCTATGGTCGTCTGTTAAGTTTCTCCTGTTCCACATATGAGTGAAAACATGTGGTTATCTGTTCTTCACTGCCTGACTAATTTCACTTAGCATTACACTAGAGGTACTCTTCTTTGCTTTTATCATGTTAAGAACAGTATTAGCTAATATATAAATACATATTTCTTTTGTACACTATATATCTCACAGATATTTCATATCTGCATGAAGACATATAGACAAATATGTATATAGGTTCAGTATGCCTGTCTTATGTGTATCATAATATATATACTATATATAAGATATGCATACATTATATAAGATATATAAGATATACATACTGAATACCTCTCCCCCCACACACACACATGCTGAAGACAGAAAGTTTTACTTTGTTCTATTTCTTCTCCTATATAAAACTAATGAACAAGTGTACTTCTCAAGTTCTTCAGAGGATTTTCTCCTGCTGCTGTCCTTAAAGCATCTGTCTACCTACAAGTGAAGTTGAATAAAATAGCAGTATATTATATTCACATCAGCATATAGAGATGAACCAGCCAGAGTTGTATTATCCTCCATCCACTGCCTGGGGATACCTTGTTACCACCCCTACCAACCCCATTACCCCTACCCCTTGAAGCCTTATATGTGAGCTGAAGGTGGTATTATAATGTAACAATGCTGGGTGGCATGGTTGGTTTGGACCAACTATACATATAATTTACTTTTGGCTTCTGGACTTGCACAGGTTCCATGCCAAATGTGTAATTTCTAGCATATGACAGACTGGTGATACTCCTGCTCAACAGTGTGGTTTGGACGATTTGATTTTATCACCTCACTGTAAACAGCTCCAGTTGGTCTCCTGATGTTTCAGTCAGGTGCTGAGGCTCTTCTAGGCTCCAGGAACATAACAGGAACATATTTTCAAGCTCTTTAAAAAAAAAAACCCTTATACTCAGACATTAAGAATCTATGCTGCAAACCTCAGGACTTGCTAGCAATTCTACAAGGCATCCTTTTGTATGATAAGTACCTCTAGCTCAGTTATATCTACTAAGTTATATGGTAAGACAGTTTGCACTGTAGCCTGATACTGAGCTACTCCACCTAAATCTGGAAGCCTTCTAAGTTGCATAGTAAGAAAGAGAATAAGTCCAAAGTATGGTATGCTATGCGTAAAATCCAGAGGTAGACCCAGAACTGCTGTTTTAGTGATAGGGGACACAGAGTGTATTAACGTGTCTTCTCCTGGGAAAGGCCATCCTCCATAGCTTTAAACCCTTAAAAATTCACTGACAGGCCATGAATATCTTGGGAGTTTATCTTCAACCATCTGGGTATATAATGCCTCTTTCTAGGGTGTCGAGAGTTCTTGTCCCTCACTACTTGCCAGATCAAATTAACATGGTATCATCAGTATAGTGAACAAATGTGATGTTCTCCAAACTATTTGTACAATTGAGGTCCTTGCAGGCCATATGTCACAGAAAGCAGGAAATTTAGTATGTCCCTGGGACATGGCAGTGAATTGTAAACTCCCTTGTAGAAGCAAACTCCTTTACTCCTCTTTGCACTTGCCATATCAGCAGTTACACACCATGTTCCTGTGTTATACTGATCTGCTTCAGATAATATCACATCTTGCACAGTAGCTATTATTGGGACTATGTTTATTAAGTCTGTGGTCTACCCTTGCCTTTTGTGATCTATCCGGATTTTGCCACCCAGAGAAACATTGCAGCTGTTGGGAATCTTAACCCTCACACACATTAATTCCTAGAGGAGGAAATGACCAGTGAAATTTACCCAAGATAGAATATTGATTGTGATTTATGATTTTAAATGGGACCAGCATTTTACTCAGCCCTTCCTATAATAATGATTCTTACTCCAGAAGTCAGCGAAGGCTTTTTGAGGAAATGGCTACAGAGTGAATCCACAAACATACTGGGCTTCCCATGAAAGGAAACTAGGCCAGGACTCCATTTACAATGGCTTTTATAAACCCTTCTCTAATGGAGGGCTTTGATAGTCTCTCAGGTCTGGATATTGTCCTTTTTACAGTGTATATCTTCTCTGGTAAATGACTGCAGATTTTACTGAGGGAAAATATTTGGGGTGTATGCATCGTATAAAGTTGTGGTGGCATTACACGTCCCTACCTCAAGGAGACCTGACCTCCCCTTAAATGATGGGCTCTGTATATGACAAGTCCAGGTCAGCTCAGGAAAAAGTGTGAGGGATCAGATTTTCTCACTGCAGTATATGAAAGAAACTCCTTACCCTCAGCCTCCAAATAATCTGAAACAAATAAACATAAAAGCTGAATTTATTGCTTATAAGGGATAGCTGGTCTTGAAAAGCACTATATCTCCAAATAATGATTTTTATGGAATTTGAGAGCATAGAATTTAGGGATTGGCTAACATCCAGCAAAGTAAGCATTTAGGGGTTTGGTTGGTTTGTTTGTTTTTTTTTACATTTATTTATTATTGAGTGGGGGAGGGACAGAGAGAGAGGGAGACAGAATCTGAAGCAGGCTCCAGGCTCTGAGCTAGCTGTCAGCACAGAGCCTGATGTGGGCCTCAAACCCATGAACTGTGAGATCATGACCTGAGCTGAAGTCGGATGCTTAACTGACTGAACCACTTAGGCGCCCCTGGGGATTTGTTGGTTTTTAGCCATGGATGCACAACCATGAGAGCAACCTCTGTTGATTGTGTGGCTTTAAGAAGCATGGGCTGCTACCGACTGGCTGACTCCAGAGGCATAAGTACTGAGCAAAGCTGTCACCGATCAATTGGGATGGGTTTTAATTGTCTATAACAGTAGTCATTCGTGGTGGCATTATAACTAGAAGAATCAATATTTTTCCTTAATGAAATTTCAGAATGGAACTTTGTTCTCAAGTAGCTGACTACAGCCTTTTGCTTATGATACCTTGACTTTTTTTTTCTGGATACATAAGAAGTTGCCCATTTCTTTTGCCTCTATGAACACCATTAGCAGTGTCACAGATTCCTGTGGCCAAGACAGCCTTTATCCTAGTGCCTGGTGTGGTAATTACATCCACTTTGCTTTGGCTCTTCTGTAATCTTCTCATCCTGTTGACATTAGTGTATTCGGTTTTATGGTAGCACTTGTTACTGTCAAATGTGGCCTTTAGAAATAGTCACTGGTGAGATTCTCAGGGATGCCAGTGACCTCCCTCCTCAAAGAATTCCTCAGGGCCTTAATGAAAGTAGTTTGTGTTGGGCCTTCTCAAGGAATATAGTCTGCTGGTAGTTCTCCACACTTGTGCAAAACTCTCCAAACATGCTTACATTCCTGAGTCTTTTGACCTTTTTCTGAATATTTTGAAAGGGATCCATAATTTCTACATTATTTATTTTTCCCCTTGTCATTTTTAAGCTTTAAGAAGCCATTATCAGGAGTGTATCATGACAAGCTCCCAGACTGCTAAGTCTGAATCATAGGCAAGTGATCTATCTGTAAGTTCTCTCCTGTCGGGCTTTATGGTCCTCTCCCATTCTGGTCCAGTACAGTCAGCTCTGCTCTCCCATGTGCTTTGCTGGTGTCTGCAGGTACATTTGATTCAGGTCCTGCAGTTCTTTTGGTAAATAAGCAGAGACTAAATTTTCCCTCTCAAAAAACGCTGAGCAGTGGCAACTGGAGGTAAAGAGGAAAGGCAGAGAAGGGCCCTGGGGAAGATGAACATCATAGTTTAAGACAGCTGTCTGAAGTAAAGTCCTTACACAGTCTTTAGGAAATTTAGACAGCTCTAGCAAGAGGGAAAAAAAGGATGATTCTTTGTACCCATAGGGTTTGGCTAATGTGAGGTCCAAGAATATGGGGCATATCCACTCAGATGCCTCTAAGCAAAGTCTCAATAGCCTCTTTGTGAAGTCCTTGGCTTGAGGGGAGAAATTGTTTGACATCATTAAGGTAGGGGAACTAGAGATATTTAAGAATATAATAGTATGAATTAGAGGTGTGTAAGAAATTAGATGTGTGAGAAGAAAATATAATTCATGATGGAAATTTTTAGAAATTATAAGAAATAAATGCTTTTAAATCATAAAGTAAAAGATGTATTTCTAATCAGGTAGAAGAAAGAAGTAAAAGGCATATAGTTGAAAATCAGGCAAAATATTTATAGATGACATATTTGTTTACCTGGAAAAACCCAGAGACTTAATTAGAGCATTATTATAAATATTTAGAAATTTGAGGAAGGTGTTGGGTATAATATTATTATTAAAACAATCTCATATATTAAAACAATCTCATATTTACAAATAAAAGATACGGTTTGAAAACCCAATGAAGAAAAGACTGTCTGTTAGTATTACATACTTAAAATACCTAGGAATGAAATTAAAATAAGTGTGCTGGATCTATGTGAAGGAAATGTTTAAAACACAAAGTGTTTCATATTTCAAATATACAAAAATAAGCAAAATAATAGATGGATCTCTATACATTCATCTTCCAATCACAGCAGTATTATTTCACATTTATTCTTATCCATATTATTTTGAATATTTCAAACATGAAATAATTTTACTGATATATGTTTATGTATGTATTTCTTAAATCATTAAATATGCAATTGTCCTTTAATTATTCATAATCCAATTATCCTTCACAAAATCTTATATAAATGAACAAAATCATATGTATATAAAAGCATATATATATAAAAAATATATATATTTATATATAAAAATCATATGTATATAAAAGCATATATATATATATATAAATATGATGCAAGTGTATTTGTTGAAGAAAATAGTAGTTGTATTATTTGTCCTGTGTACTTTCAGACAGTGTAGTTTAACTTATTCCTCTGAGGCCTCTGCTTTTTATAACTTGGATCTATAGCCTTGATATGATTTGAATTCAATTTTTTGCAAGATTGTTTCATAGGTAATGTAATGTTCTAACACCAGGAGACACTTAATGTCTGGTTGTCTCTAGTTTTGTTATGTTAACAGCTGTTCATGCTCAATGACTAGAATCATTCATTTAATAGAAGTTGGAAATGGTGATGTTCTAAGTCTAACATTAATTCTTAATTTGCTTGCTGAGATATTTCTATAAAGAGCAACTTTCCTCTTCTCTGTGGCAGAATATGTTTAAGGTTACCTTTTCCCCTGGCTAGCAGTTTGCAAAAGAATATATATTTTTTTCCAAGCATCTTCCAATGGGAACCAGTTAGATATTTATTTTTTTAAATAGTTTATTGTCAAATTGATTTCCATATAACACCCAGTGCTCTTCCCCACAGTGCCCTCCTCCATTACCACCACCTCTTTTTTCCCTCCCGCAACCCCTTCGACCCTCGGATTCGTTTTCAGTATTCAATAGTCTCTCAGGTTTTGCGTCCCTCTCTCTCCACAACTCTTTTTCCCTCTTCCTCTCCCCCTGGTCCTCCATTAGGTTTCTCCTAATATGAGTACAAACATATGGTATCTGTCCTTTTCCACCTGACTTATTTTGAATAAGTCACGCATGACACCGCGAGGTCCATCCACCTTGCTACAAATGGCCATATTTCATTCTTTCTCATTGCCATGTAATACTCCATTGTATATATATACCACCTCTTCTTGATCCACTCATCAGGTGATGGACATTTAGGCTCTTTCCCTGTTTTGGCTATTGTTGAGAGTGCTGCTATGAACATTGGGGTACATGTGCTCCTAAGCATCAGCACTTCTGTATCCCTTTGGTAAATCCCTAGCAGTGCTATTGTTGGGAGTTCTATGGATAGTTTTTTGAGGAACCTCCACACTGTTTTCCAGAGCAGCTGCACCAGTTTACATTGCCACCAACAGTGTAGGAGGGTGCCCGTCTCTCCACACCCTCACCAGCATCTATAGTCTCTTGATTTGTTCATTTTAGCCACTCTGA
>NC_043704.1:56840253-56847318 GCF_006229205.1 Suricata suricatta
GCTTTTATTTCCCTTGCCTTTGAGGATGTGTCAAGTAGGAGATTGCTGCGCTGGAGGTCTAGGAGATTGTTTCCTAATTTCTCCTCGAGGGTTTTGATGGTTTCCTGTCTCACATTCAGGCCCTTCAGGCATTCTGAGTTTATTTTTGTGTATGGTGTAAGAAAGTGGTCTAGTTTCATTCTTCTGTATGTTGCTGTCCAGTACTCCCAGCACCACCTGCTAAAGAGACAGTCTTTTTTCCATCGGATACTCTTTCCTGCTTTGTCAAAAATTAATTGGCCATCCATTTGTGGGCCCAGTTCTGGGTCCTCTATTCTATTCCCTTGGTCTATGGGTCTGTTTTTCTGCCAAGACCATACTGTCTTGATGATGACAGCTTTGTAGTAGAGGCTAAAGTCTGGGATTGTGATGCCTCCCATTTTGGTTTTTGTCTTCAATATGACTGTGACTATTTGGGGTCTTTTGTGGTTCCATACGAATTTGATGATAGCTTGTTCTAGCTTTGAGAAGAACGCTGGTGCAACTTTGATGGGAATTGCATTGAATGTGTAGATTGCTTTGGGTAATAATGACATTTTCACAATGTATTCTTCTGACCCATAAGCATGAATATTTTCCCATTTCTTGGTGTCTTCTTCAATCTCTTTTATACGTTTTCTATCGTTTTCATCATACAGGTCTTTTACATCCTTGGTTAGGTTTACTCCTAGGTATTTTATGGATTTTCGTGTAATTGTGAATGGGATCAGTTTCTTGATTTCTCTTTCGCTGCTTCATAATTGGTGTATAGGAATGCAACCAATTTCTGTACATTGATTTTGTATCCAGCAACTTTACTGAATTCATTAATCAGTTCTAGAAGGCTTCTGGTAGAATTGATTGGGTTTTCCATGTAGAGTATCATGTCATCTGTGAAAAGTGAAAGTTTGACTTCTTTACCAATTCTGATGCCTTTTATTTCCTTTTGTTGTCTGATTGTTGATGCTAGGACTTCCAGCGCTACATTAAACAACAGTGATGAGAGTGGACATCCCTGTCGTGTTCCTGATCTCAGGGGAAATGCTCTAAGCTTTTCCCCATTGAGGATGATATTAGCTGTGGGCTTTTCATACACTGCTTTTATAGTGTTTAGGTAAGTTCCTTCTATTCCGACTTTCTCAAGGGATTTTATTAAGAAAGGGTGCTGTATTTTGTCAAATGCTTTTTCTGCATCTATCTACAGGATCATATGGTTTTTATCCTTTCTTTTTTTAATGTGATAGATCACATTGATGGAAATGCAAATATTGAACCAGTCCTGTAACCCAGGAATGAATCCCACTTGATCATGATGGATAATTCTTTTTATATGCTGTTGAATTCGATTTGCTAGTATCTTGTTGAGTATTTTTGCATCTGTATTCATTAAGGAAATTGGTCTATAGTTCTCTCTTTTGGCTGGGTCTCTTTCTGGTTTGGGTATCAAGGTGGTGCTTTCCTTCTATTTCTATTTTTTGGAATAGTTTGAGAAGAATGGGTATTAGTTCTGCTTTAAATGTCTGGTAGAATTCCCCTGGAAAGCCATCTAGCCCTGGGCTCTTAGTCATTGGGAGATGTTTGATAACAGATTCGATTTCTTCACTGGTTATCAGTCTATTCATACTTTTTATCTCTTCTCATTTGAATTCTGGGAGTGCATGTACATTTTGGAATTTGTCCATTTCTTCTAGGTTGTCCAGTTTGTTGGCATATAATTTTTCATAGTAATCTCTGATGATTATTTGCATTTCTAAGGGATTGTTTATGATAGATCCTTTTTCATTCATTCATGTCTATCTGGGTGCTCTCTCTTTTCTTTCTGAGGAGCCTGGCTAGAGGTTTATAAATTTTGTTTATTTTTTTCAAAGAACCAACTTTTGGTTTTATTGATCTGCTCGACTGTTTTTGGTGGATTCTATATTGTTTATTTCTGCCCTGATCTTTATTATTTCTTTTCTTCTGCGGGGCTTTGGGTGCTCTAGCTGTTCCCTTTCCAGTTCCAGTAGGTACTCTGTTAGATTTTGAATTTGCACTTTTTCTAGATTAGTGAAATAGGTCTGGATTGCAATATACTTTCCTCTTAAGAATGCCTTTGCTGTGTCCCAGAGATTTTGGATTGTTGTACTTTCATTTTCATTGGTTTCCATATATTTTTAAATTTTTTCTCTAATTGCCTGATTAACGCAATCATTCTTTAGTAGGGTGGTTTTTACCCTCCTCATTTTTGGAGGTTTTCCAGACTTTTTCCTGTGGTTAATTTCAAGTTTCATAGCATTTTGATCTGAACATGTGCATGGTATGATCTCAATTCTTTTGTATTTATGGAGGGCTGCTTTATGCCCCAGTATGTGATCTGTCTTGAAGAATGTGCCATGTGCACTCAATAAGAAGATGAATTTCCTCACTTCAGGATGCAGAGTTCTAAATATATCTATCAATTCCATCTGTTCCAATGTGTCATTCAGGTCCATTGTTTCTTTAGTGATTTTCTGTCTGGTTGATCTATCTATTGCTGTCAGTGGAATATTAAAGTCCCTTTTAATTAGCACATTCTTATCAATAAGATTGTTTCTGTCTGTGATTAATTGTTTTATGTATTTGGGCAATCCCCAATTTGGCTCATAGATGTTTATAATTGTTAGGTCTTCCTGATGGAAAGACCCTGTAATTATTATATAATGTCCTTCCTTATCTCTTGTTACTGCCTTTGCTTTATAGTCCAGTTTGTCTGATATAAGTATGGCTACTCTGGCTTTTTTTTTTTTTTTTTTTGGCTTTGGGTCACATGATAGATATTTCTTCTTCCCTTTGCTTTCAACCTGAAGGTATCTTCAGGTCTAAAATGAGTCTCTTGTAGACAGCAAATAGATGGATTTTGGTTTTTGATACATTCTGCTACCCTGTGTCATTTGGTTGGAGCATTCATACCATTTGCTTTCAGTGTTATTATTGTATAATGTAGGTTTAGAGTCATTGTTTTCTCCATAGAGTTCATGTTTATAGTGGTGTTTCTGGCACCTTGTATTCTTTGCAACATTTCCCTCATAGATTCCCTCTTAGGATTTCTTGTAGGGCTGGTTTGGTGGTCATGAATTCTCTCAATTTTTGTTTATTTGGGAACACCTTTATCTCTCCTTCTATTTTGAATGACAGGCTTGCTGGATAAAGGATTCTTGGCTGCATGTTTTTTTTTTTCTGCTCATCACATTGAAGATTTCCTGCCATTTCTTCCTGGCCTGTCAAGTTTCATTTGATAGGTCTGTAACCACTCTGATAGGTTTCCCTTTGTACGTGAGGGCCCTTTTATCCCTAGCTGCTTTCAGAATTCTCTGTCTTTATGTTTTGCCAGTTTCACTATGATATGTCATGCCAAAAGTCGATTCAAATTACCTCTTAAGGAGGTTGTTTTTGCCTTTTGAATTTGAATGTCTATTTCTTTCCCCAGATTTGGGAATTTCTCAGTTATAATTTGGTCTAGTATCCCTTCAGGACATTTTTCTCTTTCTTCCTCTTCAGGATTTCCCTTGATATGGATGTTGTTCCGTTTGACTGTATCACTCAGGTCCTGAATTCTCTTCTTGTGCTCCTGGGTCAATTTCTTGTTTTTTTTTTCAGCTTCCTCTTTTGCCATAACTATATCTTCTAATTCACCTATTCTTCTCTCTGCCTCTTCAATCCTTAAGGTGGCTGCCTTCATTTTGTTATTCACCTCATTTACAGCATTTTTAAACTCGTCACACCTAATTTCAAAGTTCCTAGTAATTGTCTCAGTAGCTTTTCTGATGCATTTTTCAATCCCAATGATTAATTTTATGATAAAATTTTTTAAATTCTTGATCAGATATGTTGTTTAGATCTGTTTAGAACAGTTCTGTGGCTGTGTCTTCTTCCTGGAGATTCTTCAGGGGAGAGTTCCTTTGTTTTGTCATTTTGGCTAGTTTTCTGTCTCTTGTCAGTTTTTAAAAGCTCACTGTGCACTATGCACCTGATAGTATTGCTCTGTTAAAGGAAGCTCATTGACTGTTCAGGGCCTGTCATTTCAGGAAATATTCTTTTAATGGTGTCTCTCAGTTTCTCTTTTTGTGCCTTTTATTATTTTATTTTCCAGCTCAGCGATATTTGGGGCTCACTGTCATGGGCACTTTGGCTTGTTTCTTGGGGTAGCCTCACTCAGGCATCTTTGAGGTTGTCTTCTTTCTGGAGTCTGGATTTTCCCCCTCCACTCTTGTAGATGAGAGTAATGTCCTTCTCAGTTTGATAACGGGGCAGACGAAGTTTACAGAGCTCCCTTCCTCTCCACCATCTTGGCTCCTCTGAGACCCAGTTAGATCTTTAAAATAATATTTTAGTAACTCATGGATTTAATAATGTATGATGCATTTTCTTTGTTGTGGTTATTATTGTTAATATCAATGACAGTCTATTTATCAGGAAAGAATTAGAATATCATCTAGTTATATGTTTTACCCTACATTACAGTTAAAAGTCTCAAATCACACTAATATTAATGATACCACCATCAACAATGTGACTAGTAAAAATCATTTTTCAAGTTATTCTGTCTTTATAGTATAATCCCTTGGGATATGCCGTCAAATTACAGTGTTCTCTTATGTCACTTGGAATGGATCCTCTCTATTGATATGCCATCAATTAGATCCAAAATTATTATCTCTATTATATAATATAAAATATGTTAGTTTAAATTTTTGGAGATTTATTTAATAAAAAGGGTAGTTTTGTTTTTGTTTTTAATGTTTTATTTATTTTTGATACAGAGAGAGACAGAGCATGAGAGGGGGAAGGTCAGAGAGAGAAGGAGACACAGAACCAGAAGCAGGCTCCAGGCTCTGAGCTAGCTGACAGCACAGAGCCTGATACGGGGCTCGAACCCACAAATGTGAGATCTGACCTGAGCCGAAGTCGGAGGCTTAACCAACTGAGCTACCCAGGCACCCCAAGTTTTGTCTTATGACTATATAAATATTTTAGAATTTCCAAAATAAAATCTCTAAAGTAATGCATATTATTTGAAATTTAAGTTCTCTATCTGCCTCCTTTTTTCTTAAGTTTTTTTTTTAAGTTTATTTAAGTAATCTCTACACCACATATGGGGCTTGAACTCACATCCCCAAGATCAAGGGTCACATCTTCTTTTGACTAAGTCATCCGGTTGCCCCAGTTCCTTGTCTGCTTCCTATACTGAGTCAACTCTCTTATAACTATCAATTTGAAGATAATTATGGCTTAATTTTCCATTTTTTGTGTGTTTTTAAAATTTTTTAAATGTTTGTTTACTGTGGAGAGACAGAGAGAGAGATAGAGAGGTAGCATGAATAGGGGAGGGGCAGAGACAGAGGGGGACAGAGGATGTTAAGTGGGCTCTGTCCTGATAGCAGGGAGCCCAATGCATGGCTCAAAGTCATGAACTGTGAAATCACGACCTCAGCCGATGCCAGACACTTAACTGACTGAGCCACCCAGCTGTCCTTCTTCCATTTGTTTTTAATATAAGCATATGTATATATTTATTTATATTACTCTGCTTATCAAATATATGGCAGTGTACGATTTATGCTTTCCTTAATCTTTCTTTTTTTATTTTAGTAATATATCTTAGATATAATTATACAGATATTTTTTTCTTTATTTTATTTTTTTAAAATTTTTAATGTTTTTTATTTATTTTTGAGACCCAGAGAGAGACAGTGCGAGCAGGGAATGGTATGAGGGCGAGGGAGACAGAATCTGAAGCAGACTCCAGGCTCTGAGCTGTCAGCACAGAGCCAGACGTGGGGCTTGAACCCACAAACTGTGAGATCATGATCTGAGCCAAAGTTGGATGCTTAATCGACTGAACCACCCAGGCGCCCCTCTTTTTCTTTATTATAACTGCATAGTATACCACTGTGTGCACATACTATTGTTTATTCATCCAATATCTGAGACATAGGGTTTTTAAACCCTAAAATAAATTTAGTTGTACATAGTAGAATAGTATTTTTATTTCCTGTGCCTAGAGGCTGAAATTGTATTAATATAGTCTAATTGTTTGGACTTAAAATTAATTAAAGTAGATATCAACAGATGTAGTTCATAATCTTATTTGTTTGAATTTGATTGATTTGGACCATATCTAAAACTTGCATATATTTTTGTTATTGTTTTATTTACTTTTTAAAAATCTTTGTTTGTTTGTTTGTTTGTTTCTGAGAGAGAGAGAAAGAGCATGAGCAGAGGAGGGGCCGGGAGGGAGACAGATAATCCCAAGCAGGCTCCAAGCTTACAGCACAAAGCCTCATATGGGCTCAAACTCAAACCATGAGATCATGATATAAGCTGAAATCAAGAGACCGACGCTTAACTGACTAAGCCACCCAGGCGCTCCATCTTTTTTATTGATTTCAAGCCAATCTCTTTCTTTTAGGATGTAAATAATTTTTTAAATGTTGATTTTTGTTCCTATTGGATTTGTAGAAATTATAAATTTGACAAATGTACTTTCTATAATACATTTATATTAAATATAACTGCTCACTAAAATAACTGCTAAAATTGCAGTATATTTTGCATTTTTTAGTAGGATCCACATCCAACATGGGGCTTGAATTCATGATCCTGAGATCAAAAGTCGCATGCTCTATGACTGAGCCAGTTAGGCACCCTTAAAATTGCAGTACATTTTTGAACCAAATATATGATCTGAGATTACCACAATAGGGTTCCTTTTAGAGGACAATGATCCATCAGTCAATAATATTTAGGGTAGTTTTCAGAAATGACCCAACATTATTTTAACTATCCAAAGTTCTTTAAATCTTCCTCAGATTAGGGAGGCTTTTTTTAATACTTGAATTTTAAAGTATTTTTAAAATTTAAAATATAAAGGAGTTAAGATGCCTAAGATGTCATAATTAAACAGATTGGATTCTAGAAATAGCAAATGTCTAGTATACTAACATATATGTATGTATAAACTGAATAGAACAGTTATTGCCAAATATCTGGAAAGCAAAATATGTTAGTGATAATACTTTCGATTTTTAT
>NC_043704.1:56847418-56904391 GCF_006229205.1 Suricata suricatta
TTGTTCCAGTTGAAGCTTTCCCTTTGCTTTCTGTATAATATATGCTATATTAGGATCAGAAGGTAAATAAAATCAGAAAGACTTAGCATATGGAAAAATAGACAAGCATTTGAGACTGGATATTAGAAATAATACTCTCCAAGAAACAAAATACACTATTTACTTTATCCACATGACCTTCACAGAACCATTGCAGGATCTTCCAAAGAAATGCCATAATGTCAGGAGTTTCCACTCCCACAGAAGAGTAAGCGCCTGGGAAATTAAGTCGTTTTGGAAATAAATGGGATAATAGGGATGAGATAATCTTTAAATTGTGGTGAGAGAAGAATGACAGAAGCACTGTCAGCATTTGGACTTGGCAAGCTGTGCCGCCTCCTCCGCCAGCATCAGAATGGCTGGCAGCGGCAGATGTGCTTGGCTGTGTGCACCAGCGGACACTTTTTTGTTGTGCTTGTACGGGCCAAAGACCTCACCTGTTCACCTTGGATGCAGAGCATGGAGCATGGTGTCTGGCCTACATAGGAGCCATTAAAGTAAGTGTTATTCAGCAAGCACATACTCCAAGTGAATAACAACAGGAGCAAATAATTACAAAATCATTTACTGAATAGTTTCTTAATGATCACTTTTACAAAAAGCAAGTAGAGCAATGGGCTTCTCTATACTCTAAAAAGCTTTTAACAGTGAAAACTGTTTTGTGTTATAGAATGCCATTAGGTATGTCACAAGAGCTCATGTCTATACACTTTCGTATGTAATGGCAGCCTAAGTATATTCTTTGAATGATCTGAACACAGCTTTTTCTAAATAAAAATATTTATAATAATAATTCTTTTCAGATGCAGCACGTTAGGACAGGGAGATCTATTTCTGAAATAGGGGTTCTGCAATATAAACTATAAACACTTAATACCTAGTTAGAGACAGCTACTATATGTAATTATTAACTATTAGTAGCATTTATATATCATTGTTTATTACTTATAAAGGGATCAGGAACCACAACATACAGAAATAAGTTATGCATTATATGGCAAGTCTCACTAGGCTTGAAATAGATTTTTAAAAATATTTATTTATTTATTTATTTATTTATTTATTTATTTATTTATTTAGAGTACAAGTGGGGGAGGGGCGGAGAGAGGAAGACACAGAATCTGAAGGAGGCTCCAGGCTCTGAGCTGTTACACAGAGCCCAATGCAGGGCAGGGTCCCACAAACCGTGAGATCATGACCTGAGCCAAAGTCAGATGCTCAACTAATTGAGCCACCCAGGGGCCTCTTGAATTAGTTTTTTTTTTTGTTTTGTTTTTTTGTTTTTTTTTTTTACTTTTTAATATGATATCACATTTTGTCAGGGAGAGACTTTCTGCTAGGAAGTTTACATGTGTGATCCTCGAGTGGAAGTATTCATGATGGATGAGACTAGTAGGGTTAAATTCGATGTTGATTTGTCTGCCCTTAATCTGGGTGATACTAAGGTATCCATGGAAAATGTAACCTGATGAAAAGATTCTTGGATATTCTCAGAGTGGAAAGGAGCTAGAATTAAATCCAGAGGCAGCTGGCACCTAAAAATAAGTGAAGTTAGAAATACTTGAAGCTCAAATGTTTTTGAGTGTCTCAGAAGCCACTGGCGTTTTCAGAGCAAATGGACAGGATGAATTTTGGATGGAACAGTATGTGATTTTCCAGGCTGATTTATTGAGATAAGTGACGTATATATCTCTGTTTTTGCATTGCTTATTTTATAATATAATAGAATGGCATTTTTGAAATTTAAATGAAGTAGTTTTTTCCTATTATTACTATTTTTTTTGGTTCATTGAACTCTAATTTAAGTGGGTGTTCATGTTCAATGATGGCATGACACAGCAAGAATCAGAGAATTTAAAATTCTGAAGACTCAGTGAAATGGCAAGGACTCATACACATAGACTATTGTTATGGAAGAATATATAGGAAGAGAGAAGAGATTCTCATGCTGGAGTAGAGAAGCATCCTGGATTTGGAGGGATGGAGAGAAAATAAAGGAAATGTGAAACCAGTGACAAGACAGTCCAAAAATTAGGGACCAGGTATGGAGGTACCAAGTGTACACTCTCTACCAAGTAGAGAGTGTCAGCATTCAGATTACCCCCAGCCACTAGCAGCCACTTAAGGAAGAAGCCCCGTCTTTTACCCACACCCAAGGTTAAATTCTCAGTCTTGCAGAATTCATTAGACACCAAATAACAGCCATGCCATCAATTAAATATACTTCTCCTCTCCACTGGCAGAGAAAATTTCCCTTGGCAGTAGCCAAGGTGCTTCCTTTAGATGTTCCAGTAACAATGAAACTATTTGATTGTCCTTATACCCCACTGACTTACGCTGGGTACAAAGCTTCTTTCCAATTTGCCAGACATGAGAAAGCTCTCTGATAGAAAGTAGTTCTCTGGATCTTGTCAAAGAAGAATTACACTGGATGGAGTTAAACAGTTAAGGAATACTTTATTCAAAACTATTACAATAGGAGACAGTACTATTGAAAGCAGAGAGATTGAACTCAATTCAAAATATAAGTGGGACCAGCCATAAAAAGAACAAAATCTTGCCATTTGCAACAACATGGAACTAAAGAGTATTATGCTAAGTGAAATAAGTGAGTCAGAGAAAGACCCATACCACATGATTGCATTCATATGTGGAATTTAAGAAACAAAACAAATGAGCAAAGAAAAAAAGACAAATTAATAAACAGACTCTTAAGTATAGAGAACAAACAGACAGTTACCAGAGGGAAAGTAGGTGGAAGAAATGGGTGAAATCAGCGAAGGGGATTAAGAGGACACTTATCATGATGAACACTGAGTAATGTATACAGTTGTTGAATCACTATATTGTATACCTGAAATTAATATACGACTATGTTAACTCTACTGGAATTTTTTTTTAAAAGCAAAATACAAGAGGGCCAGGTACAGATTTATAAATGCTGATAGGGTGAAAAAGTAGATAGAAAATTACTAGGAAAGTGGTTAGGTATCAAGTGTAGGGAAAGAGGAATTTTGTTGGATAATAAGGTTCAAAAGATTGTCTGTAAATTGGCCTAGCAGTATTTCTTGTGAAAATTAGGCTCAGTAGACCAAAAATGGGGCCAAAAAAGTGCTCAGAGGACTCTGAACAAAGTTTGGTTCAAGTGGGGATCATTGTCAACATCTGGAGGAAGGGATTGCCATGGAAGAAGGCAGCAGCATTTTCTCTCACAAAACTCACTTAACAATCATTGTCTCTCCACACCTGCACAGCCTTCCTGGCCCCATTACATAAATAATCAGACTCTTTGGACCAAAAAACAAAAACAAAAACAAAAAACAAAAAAACCTAAGGAATAAACTCTCTCAATAATATATCCATTCTTCATAAATTATTTATGGTCCCTGATATCATTATTTCTAGGACAAACTCCTTGCTGAAGGCCTCTACTGTGAAGAAAAACATCAAGTTAGATGTTTTGGGCATTGAAACCTTCCAGCCCACATTTCTTTAGCTTGATAGGTCAACATTCTGCATAATACTTAAAAATAGATCTGTCTTTAAAAGTAACTCCCTAGACCCAGTGTTTAGGGAACTCTGTAGCAGTGGTGCTAATCTCATGGAATTACTTGGAAACACTGTAAATACATAAATATTCAAACATAGTACTGGGATCAGAACTTACCTAACATGGGTTAAAGACAGAGGCAGCCTTCTGTATTTTTACAGAATTTCTAGGAAATTGTGATGACTGTATAAGTTTTAGAAATAGTGATCTTGACAACTGTCCTCATGGGCAGTACACATACCCTGGGCTCACAGTAAGTATGCTGGGTCATCAAAATACTGAAGAAGTAAGGGCATAGATTTGCCTTCATGTTTGCTTTGGAGACTACAAGATATTGTAATAATTGTGCAATTGTAGTTGTAGCTAACAATTATTGAGTGCATTCTATTTACCAAGCTCTGTACTTTGAGCCTGTGTAGTCTTTACACTGGGCCTATAATATTACACTCTTCACTTGGAAATGAGAAAACTGAGCTTTTAGAAGCTATGTGATGTGGCCAAAGTCATGCAGAGTGTAAGTGACAGTGCCAGGAATCACAGATCTGCAAAAGTCACTTTCTCATTCTTAACTACTATGTAATACAGTCTTAATATTCTATCCCCTAGAATTTTATAGTTACCTCCTGAGGTTGGAACCAAAAGAAAGGAGAAATACATACATATATACATACATACTTATGCTCATTATGCAATAAATGACTTAATAATTTGAAGTTGTTTCACATCTCATTGCATATTTTTATGCTGTATGTGTAGCTTTTATTGGTGATGTGAATGCATACAGGAATATGTTCTTCTTAAAAAATACTATTTCTAGCAAGCATTTTCTCATGTCATTATAACATCTATAAACATTTTACCCTCAAGGGTTGTCTAATATTTTATTAGTTTAATGTAACCATTATCCAGTATTTGGACTCTTTGTTTTTTCAATTAGTTGCTTTCATAAATCACATTGAATATCTCAATAAAGCCCTTAAACACTAAATAATATTGCAGTAAACATATATATACATATATATGGCTTTATGTATATACACGCACACACACAGTTGACCCTTGAACAACATGAGTTTGAACTTCATGGGTGAGCTTATACAAAATTTTTTTCTTATAAACTACAATTCTGTAAATATATTTTCTCTTCACTAAGATACTGTTAATAACATTTCCTTTTCTCTAGCTTTATTGTAAGAATACATTATATACTATACATGCCATAAAGAATATCTGCTAATTGTTTATATTATCAGTGAGGTTTCTGGTCGAGAGTAGGCTATTAGTAGTTAAGTCTTGGGGAATCAAAAGTTATATAGATTTGTGACTGTGACAGGGGTGGGGTCAGTGGCCTCTTGTGTTGCTCAAGGGTCAAGGGTCAACTGTGTATATGTATGTATACACACACACACACACACACACACAAAACACATTTATATACATATTTAGTCAAATATTTATTTCTTTAGGATATAGTTGGAAAAGAGTTATTTAAAAAGGAAGTGATTCTAAAAATCTTCATTTCTTTCATTCTGAAAAGTATATTATGCAAAATTCCTTTCTAGAAAGACATATAAACCTATAACTAGTAGTATGTGAAGTGACTTCAATTATATTCCTTTCCTCATTGAGCAGTATCATTGTTCATCTTTGCTAAGGTGATACAGAGGTCTTGAAATCATAGTTTCCATAACTCTCTTTTAACCATTTTTGTATATTTATGGATAAATATTATGTTTGTATCCTTGATTTTTCCTCCGCATTTTTATCTAATCATTCAACAATTTATATCAAGGAGCACTTACTATAGGCTAGGCCTCATTTAAAATATTTCAGTGGATTACTGAACATGTTCTCAACAACAAGCTTGTGAATAAATACTCTTGATATTGATACATTTTATGTATCAGGAAACTGAGACCCAAAGTGAAGAGATTTGCCCAAGGCTACACAGCTAGTGTGCTCTTTTTTTATATTGTGGTGGCCAATAATTTTTCTATAATAATGTGCTTGTTTTTGCCAAATTCATTATTTACCTTTCCAAGTTATTCATACTTTTAAAATGTTTGTTTATTTATTTTGAGAAAGAGAGAATGAGCGAGGAAGGGGCAGAGAAACAGGAAGAAAGAGAAGCTCAAGCGTCCTCCACTCTCAGCACTCAGTCTCATGACCGTGAGATCATGACCTGAGCTGAAATCAAGAGTTGGATGCTCAACTGACTGAGCCACCCAGGTGCCCCCATAGTGTTTTTATTGTGCAGAAATTAGAAGTTTGTAGGCGTCCAGATTATGTTTTTCAATGATTTCTTCCTTTGCTTCAAAGTCTACAAAATAATTTCTCTATTTAAAAAAAAGGTTCTCCCATAATTCTAGCCTTTGATGCTTTTGTGATTTCTTTAATATACTTGACATATACTATGTAAACAATATGAGATGGGAATTTAATCTTAAATTGATTTTTTCCATAAATAACCCATACTTTAAAATTAGTTTATTGAACAATCCTTTATTTTCCTATTGGTTTATGAAAACTCTTTTATTATACACTAAATTCATATACAATATATCATTCTGTTAAATTACTTCATTTCCTCTTGAAGCCATATTACATCATTTCAATTATCGCACTATTATAAAACTTTTAAACACTTTTTAGAGTAAGTCTTCAATTCTGATAAGTGTTTATTTTGCACCCTATTCTCTCAAAAAAGGAAAAAAGAAGAAAATAAAGTTATAAGAAATAGCAAATGAAAGGCAAGTAAAATGAAGTCTATGAGATTGAGATAAACATTGCTTGAATCTGTGCTGTCTCACTCTGAACACACCCACATGCACACACGTACTATAGATAGACACACAAACTATATAAGGAAAACTGCTTTGTAGCTATACAGGAGATAAACTTGTAATGGTACATGAATTGATATTTCTTTGCGCAGGAGCTGTAAGTGTGAAAGCCAGTTTGAAAAAAAAATGTTAAGTGGGAGAGATTCCAAACTTTCATGTGCATAAATCATCATATATTCTAAATATACTCTTATTAAACTAGGGGACTAGTACTGTGTACGGTTATTTACAACACGATAATTCCTATTTTCAAATCACATTATCAAAATGTTTGCTTCTACTAGGAAAAAAAGTCATTTACAAATACACACTGAGAATATATTATGCTAAGTATTAAGAATGTAAAGGTAAATAAATCATAGTTCCTGCCTTCAAAAAGTTCATGGTTTCAAAGAACTGAAAAACATATGAAACATAACACTCTTTGATAAATTAATAAAACAGATTAAAACAACTGGTACAAAGGAAGAGATGTCCAGTTAAGGGAAAGGTGAAATCTCAGAGGTGGTGATATTGTAGTAAAACACAGTAACTATATTTATTTATTTGTAACTTTATAAATAATACCATTGTGTATTACTGTGTATTATGCACCTGAAAATATGTTTTAATACTATAATAAATTTTTGGCTAGGAATACCTTAATTTAAGTATTTGATCAGCTGATAAACAATAGCTTTGAACAAAATACGGATAGAAGGCATCGTAATTTCCCTTCCTGATTTTCTGTCACTATAGCCTTACTCAAATTTTTCTAACATTTGAAATTTTTGCTGTTTTTCTTTAATTTTGGGTGTTGACATGTTCCCACTACAAAAATGATATTCTACACTATGCCACCCTATTTGTTACAGAAGCCTTTGAGTCATACACCAGAAACTTTGTCAAATCTTGGAATATTATTATTCTAGTAAATGCTTTTTTCTTTATATGAGGAATAAAGAGACTGAAAAGGTACATAGGTTACATGTGTTTTGTGACTAAACAATTCAATTGAAATGCACAAGGATGTATTGAGTTTTTACTATATGTCTGACACTGTGCTCCGAGCTAAGGATAAAAAAATCCATAGCACATAGACTTGAATAAGAATTTCTCAGTTGGATGCTTAAATAGACCACATGAATATCATTGTGAAGTAATTAAATCCACCATATCTCTGTGCTGCTACAGGCAAAACAGCCCTTGCTTCAGGAAATGTTTTTTCCCAATACAATCCTTATGCAATTGAGACCCTAATCAGGAAGTGACTTGTTGAAAAAGGTTTTAACCACATCATTGCTATCCCCTCATTATCGCAATATAAGCCAGACATAGAACAGAGCATCTAGATTGATAAAAAAAAAAAAAGGGCATCCAAAGTTACTACATAAATAATAGTAACTATTTTATAGTTTTACTGCAATAAACAAATGTCTGGATAAATCAATTAATAAAGTCAGTACTGATGTGGACTTATGAAGTGATAGAAAAATTGAACAAGAGCCCTGAAACAAATACCTCCTTCAAAGACAGAGAGCCTGGGATAAAAATTTATGGGACATAGAAATTAAAAAGGTGATAAAAAATAGAACCATGGCAGAAATTTAATGAAGAAGAACTGGAGATCTATATCTGAACCATCCCATTATAGAGACTTTAGTGTTTGCTACATATTTTCACTAAATTATACAGAGTGTGAGTCACCATAAAGGCAAGAAAATGGTCCATTTAAAAGCCCTAAGTCAAAGAATTGCAAGTGACCTGGGTAGAATGGACATATTATTTAAATTTAAAATTTTGCTACTTTATTATAGGTAAATAAGCTAAGTAACTCACCTAACCTTCAGACAGCATACTAACAAGCCTTCTACTTGAGTAGGCTACATGTTATACTCCATATAAGAAATGCACTTTTTTCCCTGAGATCTTACTGAAATTTTCTTGATCTGGTATATTGGTGATGTCAGGTCAAGGTGCTGGTAGTATTATTAATGAAGGCTCATTCTAGCCTATTGAATACTGGGCTCTTCTATTGCATATGACATCGTTGCAGAAATGTTCCTAGAAAATTGCAGCAACAATGGTGTTTTAGCTTCCTAAAAAACCGTAATGTTGAGATCCTGCCTCAGTTGTCTCAGTGCTTCCTTGGGATGAGAGAAGGCTGGGGAAGAAGGGTTCTGATGAGCCACAAAGGAGCTCACCCAGCTCACATCAAGCTTCACATTATTGTTGATCTCATATATGTTGATCTCAACATTTCTTAAAGTAGCCTATGAGGCTGTAGCTCAGTTGTCCCAACTGTGGCTCTGGTGGACCCCAGGGCTGTCCCTCTGGAGGCTGTAGGTAGCTGACTTTAGCAGTATCTGTGTAGGGCAGTCTCTGCCAGTGACTGAGTACACAGGCCCAAGGGACGTGGCTGCCTCTACCTACCTTTCAAAGGATAGAGCCTTCTGGAATTATGGCAGATACAGGATCTGAACCCTGGAGAGCTACAGGCAGAGCCCCCATAGAGAGCTGATCCTGGAAGAGTCAGAGGCAGTGCCCACTTAGAGAGGTGCCATGAGGGTGTCATGCTGAGCAGTGGCATTGATGTTGCTACCCTAAAGGGGCCGAGGGGTTGAGCATCGAGTCAAAGAAGATTATTCCCAAGACTTAGGGCCTAATGGAATTTACTCCTTTAGGTTTTGGACTTCCTTGGGCCTGTCATTTATAATAGAAACTCCAGGCATTTGTCCCTGCCACCATGTTAGGACATGGAGAAGACAGCCATCTATGAAGGAGTAAGTGGGCTCTCAACAGTCACTGAATCTTCAGTTGCCTTGATCTTGGACTTTCCAGCCTTCAGAACTGTGAGAAAGAAATGTTGTTTAAGCCACCCAGTCTATTTTATTTTTGTTATGGCAACCTGTACAGGCTAAGACAACTACCCAGATAGTAAGTTATAGAGGCTTGACCCCAAGGCAGGTTTGACTGTAAGGTATACTTTCTGTTTTATTTTAGAAATGTCAAATTTGTTCCTTTTTCTTAGTTAAGTTTTCAATATTTGAATATTAAAATATAATGGTTAGTTAAATATATTACATAAATGTGTCTAGTTTTACTTTATTTCTACTTTGTATTTAAAACACATGTGTATAAACTAATGTACATATGAATATATACACATATACATTTATAAATGTAAAAATACATACATAAATATGTATACATACCACACACATGCATGTGCACACACTTACTTGTATGGAAAAGTCTTAGAATTTACCTTTTAGCATTTAAAGGATTGTGCCCTGGGCACTATAGTGATTCATAGGTATATGTTATTTTTCTTATTCCTATAAAGATGTTAGCCTAAAGACAGCCTTCAAAGCTTTCAAATGTAGTCTTCTGTCAGGTAGCAGGGAGTTCTCCCATCACACCCCCATGCTCATTTCCACAGGGCATCATGTTTGTAAGTGTTTGTAAGTCCTTTCATAATGAAGAGGCAGCCTGACTTTTTTATCCTGAATGAAAATGTGATTCTATTTTATAATTGCTGATTCTGTGAGAAAATGGCCTGATTGCCAGCTATGAACCAGGAGCTTTATTGAGTGACAGTTGTGTCTTACAATTCTTTTGGTACTCACTGAATATGGTATACTATTATCTTTGTGTGTGTAAGTCTTGTCTTTCAAGCAGATTCTATTTCTTAATGATATTATCCTTTCATCTCTTCCCAGAGACTTTTATGGGAATTTGCCTGATGTCTCCACTGGGTAATGTTTGAGCAGAAGAACAGAAACTCACAGACACTGGTAAAGTAAATAGTTGGTTTATTTTAATACTAGATCTCACAGAAACCACAAACAGGAAGCACAGCTAGATCTCATGATAAAAGGAGCTTCAACTATAGAATCAGTCAGTGTAAATGATATTGATGGTGACTTTTTCTTCAGCTTTTCTAATTTACTGGACTTGCAGTTTTGGCTAAGAATAAATTAAGCTCACAATGGACTCTACATACTTCTGAGAGCCCATAATATTCTGAAGAGAATTCCAGTGAGCGATCCACAATGGTGATTAGACTTCTCTCCATAGAGCTTACCTATGACTGTCCCACTATTCCTTCTCTAGTGAATAAAAAGAGAAATGTGAGATGAAAGAGTCAGACGGTGTTGGTAGTACACTTGGGCAGAGTGTACTATTGACCAGGAATGGTGAGGCATTGAAATGTAAGAAAAAGCATTTATTATTAGGTCTTAGAATTGTAATTTGAGGAGCACAGATTCAGGTAGAAACCCAAAAGGATCCCATTGAGAAAAAATGGTGAGAAGCTTTTAAAGGAAAACATGAGGAAATTTCTATGAATTCCATAAGTTTTTGTTAATTATTCTGATTGGGGTAAATAATTTAAACTTATAATCCATTGGCTTACTTAAGTCATCTCATAGGTTTTTAAGAAAACCATAGGTTTTCATAGTCCTCATCAAGTCCTTTCTTGGCTGTTTCAGCACTTTTGTTTCCCATTGCCATCAGCAAAAGTTAAGTAGTTCAACAAAATGAAATCGTGAAAACAAGATGGAGTCACTTAGGTTGTCTTGCCAGTGAGACCTGTAGTCTTCCCTTCACAGAACCAAAAATGGTAAGAGGCTAGTCAGTATCCTCCCTAAACCCCTCCTCCATTCTCAGTGATGAGAGAGAGAAAGTAAGGTCTCCTTATCACCACCAAAGGTAAGTTTGAGGGCTGGTCAAAGAGAATTACTAGGAAAGATTGGGGTTTTCTAAGAAATAGAACTGGGCATCTCATTCCTGGGTGAATGTTGATCAAATTGCAGAACTTGAAGGCCCATTGTTTTGTGATGGTGAGAGATGAGAGTAATGAGAAGGGTCTCAGTAGACTTTAACTTGTATTCCCTGAGTTTGGAATTGTTGTCCATTAATTGTGTACAGATTTTGGCAGGCTGAGGATCATCTGGAGTATCTCATACTGTTAGGGCTTGGGGAAGAATGCTAAAGCATATTTGTAAAAAGATGTCCCATACTTGTTCTCATTGACTCTCGGTTGATGAGAAAGAGGATCTCAGTAGTTCACGGATATTTGTTGGAAGGAGAAAGGAAAGTAAGTGACAGAGGGCATAGAGCTGTCCAGATAGCTGCCACACAAAGCAATGAGATGCTCAATATTAAAAAAAAAAATAAGAAACTAGATTTCAAGCAGGATCACTCTGTCTCAGGGGATGATCAACAGTGGAGGCGTGTGGGATCAAAGTGAAACCTGTTTTAAGAAAATCACACTTTCCATCTCCTCAGCGATATCCAGCAGCAGATAGGACCAAATGGAACCAAATGTCCAGGGATAATTATCACCAGAGATAGCCTTGCCAAGTGAAGTCTGGGCACATTTCCTCATTTTCATGTCTTTCTTTTCTATCCCCATGCCATAAAAAGGGCAAGTGACTAGGAAGAGTGGATGGGAGTGGGACATTGTTGGGAGTAAATGCTTTGAATGAGGTATGAGACTGGAGTATTAAACTAGACTAAACTAAATTTTAATACCTGACAATGAACCAGAAGATATAGAAACTTTCTAACACAAAGGGATGGGATTTAACAGGGCACATTTGAAAGGAATAATTGAAAAATAAAATCGACAAATGTTAATAATGTCTAGTCCTATTAAGGTCGATGAATGTATACTTCTCTCATGGGTTGTTTAATTTTTGCCTCTTTCAATCTCGAGTGTGGTACAGTCTCTCTCATTCTCTTATTTCCTTTACCTTGATCTCCTCTCTACCTATATAAGTTTGTCCTGTCTTAATATAACTTAACATGGCCCCATGGTTCAACCACCATCTGACTATGGTTCTTCTAATACACATTTTGAAGAGGAGTTATTTAAGTTGCTTAACTCATCTAGCAACTGATTGTCTCTAGGTGAATCACTAGTCCCATTAGCTCTGGCCTTACTATGGAACACATGGTACAAACACCAAACATGGAGGTTGTTCTAAGTTTTCTTAGAAGGGGACATAGCAAGTAGGTAATAATTAGAGATTACTCAGACTGAGTGTTCATTTAGTATTTTTTGGATTGTGGTGCCTTTTGGATGAGTCAGTTTCTTGAACATACATCTGTAACTTTATCAAATCATGAAATGACTCTCTGGTAACACGTCAAGGTGAATCATAGATTTGCTTACCAATCTATTGCTTGTGAAAAGAGAGGAAGTTTTGTGAAGCAGGTCAGGTATGACATCTGTTTTTGGAAAAAGAGATGAAACAAGCAAGATAATCTTCCTGTAAATTACTTACTCGTGATTAAGCCATGAGCTGCTGGTAAATGAAAAGTGCAATTGCATTAGTAATGTACTTATTCTTCAACGTGGAATATAAAAAATTGTATATATAGCTTAATATCACTATTAGGGAAGCACTGCACTTCATGGGGTCAGCGGGGCCTGAAACTCCAGTATTGCTGTGTTTCTGAGTGATATCTCACTCATACTATGTCCTTGAGAGCAGCTGAGGGTTTTGCATTTGATATGCATGGAGGAGACACACACATATGCCGGACCCTGTATTTTCTTGTTACTTGGCAACAGTTTCTTTTTCTTCTTAGCAACAGTGGAGTGAAGAGCTTTTTGAAAACTGAAAAGACTAGAGAACAGAAAAAGTCAAGCCTTTCATATACCCTCTGGCTGGAGGGCATATTAGAAGGGACTGGATTCAGCTATGTATAAAATGAAGTCTATTTGTTATCTAGTTCTGAGTATGTTCCTATTGAAATTTAATCAAAAGTCATAATACTTTAATCATTTAACTGTTTCAGTCCTCAGCCACAGTTAGTTAAGTATTATGAAACACAGGCTCTCAGAGAGTTTATGTTCACATCAGTTTTTCTGGTATGTGTGACTCATGCTGAAAAGAAACGTATCAGGAAAGGCAGTAATTTTCAGGTAACTTATTATTTGGTTGCTCAACCACTGCCTAGATTTTTTACTTAGAAAGAGATCACTCGTCTTCCTTTCATCTTGGTAGAAATTATGATTTTTTTTAAAGCATGAAATAAACTTTTATGAAGCCACTGAGAATTTAGAATTTGTTATGGCAGCTTGTGTCACTTAAGTAGTATACTTGTGTACTACAAAAAAAAAAAAACCCTCACCTGAAGGAGTGTCATATCTCAGGTGATCTTGTCTGGGGACAAAAATTCATTGCCTTAGCTGGTGAGAGGGGCCACAAGGACTGCACCGTGTTGCCCCAGTCATGTCAACATGATTCCGCCTCACAGAAGTGAAGCCTCAAGTCATTCTCATTGTTTATGTTTGCTTTTTATAGGGAAAGACACAGATCTAAGTGTACATTTCCACATTGAGTCAATGTACATATAGTCACTATGTCAGTTAAGATAGCGACCATTTGTAGCACACTACAGAGTCCCTCTGCCAATACTGCTAATCAATGCATGTGGCTACCCAGGCAGTCCGAGTCATGATATTTACAACCATAAGTTGTTTTTCTTGGTCTAGGATGAAAATGGAATCATACAGTATAGATTCTTTTTGTCTGGCTTTCTTCACTGTGTGTTTTCCCCCCATTCATATGTATTGTTACATGTGTCTCTAGTTTGCTTTAAAAAACTGCATACTATTCCATAGCATAATTTGTTTATTGATTATTCTGTTCATTGACATTCCAGTTGTTTCCAATTTAAGATTGTTATGAATAAATCTTTTATGAGCATTCATGTAGAAGTCTTTTTGTGGACATAGTTCTCAAAACCTATTGGGCAAATACTTAAGAGTGGTATTGTGAGTTGCATTAAGTGTGTGCTTACTTGCATGAGAAGCTACTGAACAGCTTTTCAGAGTGGCTGCATCATCTTACATTTTCACCTGCAGTGAGTGAGTTCATCTGACTCCATATCGTTGCCAATACTTGATGTATCGCTTTAAAAAAAATAGTGAAGATGCGGTATATATATACAATGGAGTACTATATGGCAATGAGGAAGAATGAAATTCTTTGCCATTTGTAGCAAAGTGGATGGACCTCGAGGGTATCATGCTAAGTGAAATAAGTCAGGCAGAGAAGGATAGATACCATATATTTGCATTCATAGGTCTAACAGGAGAGACCTGGCAGGGGACCATGGGGAGAGGAAGGGGGAAAGAGAGCCGGGAAGAGTGAGGGACACAGATCAAGGGAGACTACTGAATACTGAAAACGAACCATGGACTGAAGGGGGAGGGGGAGGGAAGGAGGGGGGTAAATGGTCATGGTTGGGGGGCACTTGTGGGGAGAAGCACTGGGTGTTATATGGAAACCAATTTGACAATAAACTCTTTTTAAAAAGGAACATATAAGAAAAAAACAAAACAAAAAACTTTTGGCTTTAAACTAACAAAGATTCCAGCGACTGCTTTTCAATCACTCATGAACTTGTATTTGCATGTGATCACTAAGCAAATACAGCTCCATTTATTATTTTGTAGATAATCTGTTCTCATTGAAAATAAAAAATGCAAAAATTTGTGGAAAAAAATAGTGATTCTCCTCTGTGTAAAATCGTACCAAGTTGTGATTTTAATTTTCATTGTGCTGGTAATGAATGATCTTAAGCATTTTAAGTCTTCTTTTGTGAAGAGTCTTCTCAATACTATTTTTCACTTTTTACTGAGTTGTTTCTTTTTGATATTAATTTGTAGGAGTCTATTTACATGTTCTGAATACATATGCATTTCCAGGCTCACCCACCCCGTCTTACTCCCCACACATTTTTCCCAGTCTGTGTCTTGTTTTTTCATTTTTAAAAATGGTGATGATAAGGGAAAGTTTTTATTTTTAGAGAAGGTCAATTTAACATGTTTTAGTGCTTTTTCATTCTCTCTGAGAAAATTCAACCAACCTATGTTTTCTTCCAAAAGACTCATAGTTTTTCTTTTATAATTTTTATATATGCCTGGCACTGCCTAATATTTTTTAACTCTTCAAATGTCCCATCCCCCCCTAGACCTCCATACACTGCATATTATGTAAAAATCACCATCTTTTCTGCTTCGTAGAAGGCAGTATGATATATAGAAGATCATGGATACTAGAGGCGAACTGCTGAGTTCAAATATTAATTCTCTTACTAGCACTGTGCTTCAATTTCTTTGCTTGTAAGATGGAAATCATAATAATTCATTTTTATAAAGATTCAATGAGTCCAAATATGTAAAATAGAACAAATTGTACCACATCATGAGTGCCGTATAGATCTAGATGGAGATATATTCACTACACCATATTATATTTCCAGGCTCTGTTCCAGTAGCACTTCCACTAGGAAACTTTGTTAGTGCTTCCAGCCTGGGCGGGAGTTTGCCTGCAAAATTTGTGCATGATACTCACTCTCTTTCTACACCCAGGGTGCTGGAATATATCTACCACTTCCTTAAAGAAATACAAATATAATAATGCAAAATCCTCAGACCTATCTGAGTGCACCAGTGTAACAATTCAATATTTGAATCTCAGCAGTAGGTATCACTTTTACTCGATCTCTGCCCTTGCCCACTCCCACCCCCAACAAACTGATACTGCCTTTTATTAGTGTGTATGTGAGGAAGATATCTGCCTCTTTGTTGCTTCCTCCTTCCATTATCCTCTCTGTTCTTCTCCTTTTCTGCCCATGCACATGAAAGGAACAATTACTAAGAGTATTGGCGAGACATAAGAATATTGCTTAAACTATCACTAATGGGCAAGCTCATTCTGTGTGGATACTCACGGTATGCATGCCTGTGAGCAACTGTCCTTTCTACTCCAGGCAATGGTGAGCCATTTAACAGCCCTCTTAGAATACATCCATCTTGTTCTCCACTCTTCCATTCAAATGAGTTGAAGTGTATTCGTTCATACTTTCATCTTCTCTACTACTCGTCCATCCCAAGATTAACAAAATGCCAGAAATTTAGTTTTGCACATATTCTCTTGGGCTTTTATACTTTGCCACATTTTCTGACTCAGCTTGGCCAGATCTCTGCTTTGAGCATCTCAAGCACGAGACTAATAAATAACACATTGACATGTTTACTCGTGTATTCTTATTCCTTGTATATAGAATGAACTGCATAGTAAATATATAGCGGACAGTGCCCTGTCCAGACAGGATTAGTGTATTCCTGAATTTCTTTTGGAAACTGGGATGAGACTTGGTTATTATTACTGGTCTAGACTTGGCTTTATTCCCACGTTCTCCTTTAAGTTGAATTCATTGTGATACAGAAATCACTTTTTATAAAATGGATGTAAATGTCACTAACAGTCATAACTCAAATTTGTAGCATCATGTAATGGTCTGAGTTGGAGAGCTGGGCTCTAAATCCAACTCAACATACAAACACTTAATATAGAATTATGTGAAATTTGGTAAATCATTTAATCTCTGACATATTTCTCTCAAAGAAAGAGCTATAAAATACGTTTCATTTGGGGCACCGGCATGGCTGAGTCAGCTGAGTGTTCGACTCTTGATTTTGGCTCAGGTCATGGTCCCAAGGTCATGGGATCAAGTCCCATGTCGGACTCTACACTGAGTGTAGAGCCTGCTTAAGATTCTCTCTGTCTCTCTGTCTCTGTCTCTGTCTCTGTCTCTCTCTCTCTCTCTCTCTCTGTCTCTCCCCTTCTGTCCCTCTCTTCCACAGGCTCTCTCTCTCTTTCTAAAATAAAAAAAATAAAAATACATTCTAGTTAATTTAACATATTATAATGGTTTTTAAAAATATATATATTTAGTGGTGCCTGGGTTGCTCAGTTGGTTTAGTGGCCGACTTTGGTTCAGGTCATGATCACTTGGTTTGTGAGTTTGAGCCCCACATTGGGCTCTGTGTTGACAGCTCAGAGCCTAGAGCCTGCTTCAGATTCTGTGTCTCCTCTCTTTACCCTTCTCCTGCTCACTCTTTCTCTCTCAAAAATAAATAAACACTAACAAAATTTAAAGTATATGTATATATTTAAATTATAACTGTTTATAACATTATTTTTTGTGTGAAGAACCTAAAAATTAACTAACTTATTAAAAGACAGAGTTTGCCAGTAGAAAAAAATAAATTTCAGGCCAGTAGTCTTTGCCTCCATTTGCTTGTCCTTCTTCAAAATGAAGAAAATTATATAATGTGAGGCAATGCAGAGAAGCAAGTAATTCTGTCTTACAATTCTTGTGCTGGAACTCTAATGTATATGTGCTTATTTTGACTGAATGTTTTCACTTGCAGTATTAGAAGAATATCTAAGCAACACTGTTGATCAGATATTTTATCTTTTCACCTACCCAGTAACATGTCTTGTAGGATATGTTGTAGGATGCCCCAATCTCTCAATTTCATGGGGTTTTTATTGTGTCCTCCCCGGGACCCTTACTTCCTCTGTGCCTATCCCCCTACTCCTACAACAAAGCTCTGGACTTCGAGGTCAGTAAGTTCTAAGTAACAGTCCTCAGTGATGAACATAGCCTCTGGACTCAGGGTCCTTTCCCTGTTAATCTCATGTACAGGTCAGGTCTTTCACCACTCCCTGGTTTGATGGAATAACAATATCAAAGCTAGATGCCTATAGTCAATTTAGACAGAAATGGTTCCCTTTCAGAAATTATGGGTTTTTTTATCCAGCAGAGCCCCTCAGATACCTCAAAATTAAAATCCACTCAGGCTGTAACTTTGAAATTCTTTTTCCAACAGAGAGGATACATCCCTCACTATCTTGGCAGCTTGTCAGGACCCCACTGTCCTGGGTAATCCATCAATCCTTGCCCTCATCCCATTCAGATCTTTTGCCTGGGAAACTCACTCACCACTTATTACAAAACTTATTCTGAATGTCTGTCCCCCATATTCAGTATATCATATTTTGAATCTCCTTTATATCCTTGATCATCAGATCAAGGGCTGATATTTTCTTTTTTTTTTTAATTTTTTAAAATGTTTTATTTATTTTTGATACAGAGAGAGACAGAGCATGAGAGGGGAGGGGCAGAGAGAGAAGGAGACACAGAACCAGAAGCAGGATCCAGGCTCTGAGCTAGCTGTCAGCACAGAGCCTGATGCGGGGCTCAAACCCACAAACGTGAGATCTGACCTGAGCCAAAGTCGGAGGCTTAACCAACTGAGCTACCCAGGCGCCCCGGGCTGATATTTTCAAACCACCTGGTCCCACAACATCATTCTTGAGGACCATCACCTGGATCATCTTCTTCCTGTGATTATTAACCAGTTTTGCTATTTGTGTGAAAGGCCTATGTAAAAGGCTAGCCTCTCACCTTCTTGACCTCCTTTTTCCCAGGAACATTACCTACACTTCATCTATATTAGTGCTTTCATAGCTACTCAGTGCATTCTTGATCAAGTGTTGAAAGGTTTAGCTTTTAGAGCTCTGAGATTGGAATCATTCTTAGTGATGAAAGCTTCTATATTTCCAATTATCTAACTCAGTTATGCTCATTTCACATGTTTAAGATAAATAGGAAGGGTGTGAGAAAAAGTAAAGTAAACCATGGATTAGAGGCTTTAATGAAGTCAGCTGTCATGGTTTAGCATTTCTTAGACTATATTGTAGATTTAGATAAATGTATGTTTAAATATATTTTATCTAAGTTTTGTACTGATATCAGAAAGACTTTTTTGAACATTTTACCCTCTCCCTCTCTCTCTCCCCCCACTTCCCTCTTATATATATAGTATTATAAAGTATATAATAATATAGAAATGTAATATTAGTTTTAAGTTATGTTGTTAAATATATTAAACAATTTATTAAAAATTAAAATATTTTAAAATTATTATAATTATCTTAAAATGGAAAATTGGAAGGATAAAAGTTACAAAATGAAAATACAAATTTAAAAATTTCCTTGCAACACCACATAAATCAACTCTGACTTTAGAGATTGGTATTTTTTCCCTGCTACTTATTTTCCTTATATAGACCTTAACTAGGAAAACCCAATCCGGAATCAGACCACCTGCTCATCTTCTCTGTACTTGTAACGTGGCTGTTGAGCCCTACTAGAGTAAGAACCACACATAGAAATTTTGTTTTCCATTATAAATATGTGTTCTCCATTTTAGCTGAGTTCTCATATCATCAGTTAATCTGTCTGGATTCTAGTTAGTTCTCTCTCCTTTGCCACAGCTAGCAATTTGATGCTTTTCTACTCTCTGAACTTTAACATTCTCATCTGCCACTTTCATTCTTACTAAATGAATGCATCTCAGCTTCCAGTCTCACTAGATGACTGCATAAATCAAAGAGTGATAGAAGTCATCAAACAAACTCAGCTTTCTGCCTCCTTGTCCACAAAATGTCTCTGTATCCATTTTTTTCCCTTTTTATTTATTGGATTAGTTCCAGTTTGCCCAGGACAGTCTGTTTATGCATGTTGTCCCAGGATAGTTTTTAACAGTGCCTCCTTTTATTATTAAAATGTTAACTTCATTATCCTAGAAGCCCCCATGCTCCCAACTTCTGTCTTATTATGAGGATATTATCACCTTTTCCCTATCTGTTGATTATACTGTTTTTCTTGTATCATCAACTTTTGTTTCTCATCTGGCTTTCTCATCAGCATTTAGTTTTTTTCATAATAAAAATTAAAACTCTTTACTGCATGATTTTCTTAGCTGCTTCTCTTTCTCATCCCACACTTCTTGAAAAGCTTCTCCAACTGACTATAAACTACTTATGGTTTACAATATATACATTTTTCTCTGATTCTACAGATAGAGTTTCTGTGTGCTTCCTGTGTGCTTTTCCTGTAATAGTTTCTCCAGAGAAACAGACAATAGGGGATATATTGGCTCATGCAGTTATAGAGGCTGAGAAATCCCAAGATCCATAGGCAAGCTGGAGACTCAGGAAAGCCAATCGTACATGTCTAGTCTGAGTCTGATGGCCTGAGACCCAGGAGAGCCGATGATGTAAATTCCAATCTGAGTCCAAACTGGACTCAGATAGGAAAAGACTGATGCCCCTGCTCAAAGAGAGTCCTACAGAGGGAGTGAATTCTCCCTTAGCATTGTTGTCCTATTCAGGCCTTCAGTGGTTTGGATGAGGCCCACTCACAGTGGGGAGAGCAATCTCTATTCAAGCTACTGATTCCAATGTTAATCTCATCCAGAAGCATCCTCACAGACACAGTGAGAATAATGGTTAACAAAATATCTGGGTACCCTGTGGCCTAGTCAGGTTGACCTATAAAATTAACCCTCATAGTCGATCCCTTGTCAATGTGGCACAAATATGCATCTCTTTTAACCATACTTTATCTCAAAATAAGGAAAATAATAAGGCCATAATTCCATCCAGCATGATTCAACCATGCTGTATATAACCAAAACTTCACTAATCCCTTAACAGAGAGTGATGTTACTCTTTTCCTTGATATCTCATAATGTAAATACTATTTCCAGAGTCCAGCTCCAGCAGGTCCAGGGCTCCCTGAAGGATGGACGGTATTGGCAAAAGGGAGTGAGAGAGCCTCATCTTCTTTCTGCTCACCAGGCAGGCATCTCTGCACTGACCAGAGAGTCAGCTTTATTTATTGAAAAAATGTATGGGGTACAAAACAGAAGTGGCAATTGCCTTAGACAATGATTTCTGATGAAAAATTCTTTGGTATATAAGAATTTCCCAGAACATAGATTGGTGGAAAACTCATGCAAAACCTTTATCAATAGTGATTGAAGTAGGTGATTTAGATGCTTATCACATGGGGAAGGAAGGGATATTTAGTATTCAAATACAAGGCAATGTTTTTTAGCATAGCAAAGGCAAAAGTTAGTTCTTTTGTGAGCAGGGGTCAATAGCCTATTTTGGGGGAAAGAAAAACAGGTTTTCTCAGGAAATGTAACATTTGCTCCCATAATCACAAAAGAAGAAACTCCTTTAACAAGTTTTTTCACAAGGTACAATATTTTTAATATAAGAAGGCAAGTCACTCCTGGTATCAGTCAGTCAGGCGCCTTGGGGGTTGATACTCAAGCATAAATTGAGTGAGCGTTGAGTGGGTGAAGACGCTGGTTGCCATCTGACGGTGGAAGGCCTTGCAAACTTGCACTTCAGAAGTGGCTCCCTGCATACGATGATGTAAAGTTAACAACATTTACATACTATGATATAAAGTCAACACATCTTATTTTACATGATAAAGAAATAAAACAGGGAATAAAACAAAGTTATTTGTTATATATGTACATAGACATAATCATAACAAAATAAAGAAAGAAATATTTATGATAGTCCTCATTCTTCTAACTAGTTTTGTGTTTGTAGCCAGCATTTATATCTACTTTCTTCCACGACACACTTTGCGTTCTCCTTTCCTCAGCAGACACTGGTGCTTCAGCTGGATATGGATTATTGTAATTTCACTTTGACCTTAATCCTAGGGCATGGAAATACTAAGAGATGCCCTAAAGGATCTCCTGTTTTCCAGACATACTCTTCCTTAGCTCCATGGTGGAGAAGCAGCCCAATACTCCCTCTGCAGTCAGAATCAATCACCACAGCCAGCCAGGATCTCCTTTCTTTGCCTGTTGGTTTAGAGGCAGGAGCGTCCAAAGTGTCTGGGCAGCAGTCTTCACTTCCAATTCAGTGGAATCATCGCTGCATCTCATGGTAGAAGCATTTCTCCTTTTGAAACCAATATTTTCAGGCCAGCAGAGGATAAGGTTACAGTAATAGCAAACAGATGTTTTGTCAAACAGTAGAAGTAATAGTGAATGGTATCACCCTCATTTCCACACCTTGATTCCTAGATAAGAGAAAAGTGCAACCTGGCTATAATATAAGCAGCACCATTTGAATACTGATTCAAATATTACATAGTCTTCTACAGAACCTTGCCCCAATCTTGAAAAGTTGGAACCTAGTTGGCATTGTAAATCAGTCTTAAGTATAAAATAAATGATAGTGGGGAACATTTTAAGACCAGTGAATTCTGTGAGCATGGGCCTGTTGCTATACTTCATTTGGTATGAAGTGAGTTTCCTTTAAAAAATATTATTAGGGTGCCTGGGTAGCTCAGTCCATTAAACGTTTGACTCTTGGTTTAGGCTTAGGTCATGATCTCATGATTTATGAGTTCAATCCCCACATCAGGCTCTGTGCTGGCAGCAAAGAGCCTGCTTTGGATTCTCTCTCTCCCTCTCTCTCTCTCTCTCTCTGCCTCTCCCCCACTCACTCTCTCCATCTATCAAAATAAAACTAAAACTATATTATTTATTTTTTTGAGAGAGTGCAGAGCCTGACATGGGGCTTAAACTCATGAATCATGATACCATAACCTGAGCTGAAATCAAGAGTCAGAGAGCTTAAACAACTGAGCCACCCAGGTGCTCCTGAAGTGAGTTTTTCAATTGGAAGAGATGCTATGTAGAATAGCATGATAGTGGATAAAGCATTCTCTAGGTCCATAGAAGATATTTTGGCAGAAGTATTGCATGGAGGGAAGGCAAATCCATATTTGAGTATTTATTTCATTAAGGGTAAAACATTGCTCCTTCCATGATGGAAGAGACTCAGTGTAATCAATATTCTACTAGATAGCTGTCTGACCAACCCAAAGAATGGTGCCATATTGAGTACTTAATATTGAAGTCTGATCCTAGCTAATTAGACACCTAACAGTAGCATAGCCAGGTGGATTTGATGAGTGAAAGTCCACATTGCTGAGCCCAGGTGAAACCTCCATCTCTGCCATGATGGCCACTTTGTTCAGGAGTCCATTGGGCAATTAACAGGGTTAGCTAAGGAAAGATGCTGACACATATTCACAGAATGGGTCATCCTATCCACTCGATAATTAAAATCTCTGCTGTTGTCACTCTTTGATGAACATTCATATGGGGCACAAATATCTCCATGTTTTTTACTTATTAATAGAGATCCATTTTCCTTCTTCCCCAAATTTCCTTGATGCCAATTTTCCAATCATGTTCCTTCTTTGCCTCTTGCATCCAGCCTAAACATTTCACCACAGCCCAAGTATCAGTGATTAGTTATACATCTGTCTATTTCTCCATCTAAGCAAAGTAAACTACCAGGATCAGTACTCAAATTTTTGCCCACTGGGAGGTTTTCTTTCACTGCTCTCCTTCATTTATTTGTCAGAAAGGAGTTGTAGTGATGTAGGTTTCCACTTTCAGATGGTGCGTGCATATTATGCAGAACCATCTGTAAATCAGGCCCAAGTCTTCTCCTCCTGTGTTAAGGGAACTACCCTTGAGGCCATAGGCGTCAGCTAGGAGAGAGACGGTAATGTAGCAGAAGGGGGCCATGCATATTTGGGCCACTTCTTCCTGTAATTTACTTAAGGTCTTCGGGGCCTACTCAGGCCCCGTCACTTATATACCACTTCCACTTGATGATGGAGTGCTGCACACATCCAACTTTACGGCTTATCATGTTAATCATGGGCAGCTCAGTCACATGGTTACTTAGTAGCCCATGGTTAAGCATCCAGGTTTTACTAGGGCCCAGTAGGAGGCCAAGATCAAGTGGTAGGGCCACTTGTACAGCAGCCTGGATCTGTTGCAGAGTTTTGTTCTGGACCCTATTCAAAAGTGGCAGTTTTCTGGGTTGTTTGGTAAATTGGCCAGAATAGAACACCCTAGTGAGGAATAAATCTTCTTCAAATTTCAAAGAGGCCCACTAGATACCGTTTTGGTTGTAGGAGGGGCCAGATGCAACAATTTACCCTTCACCTTAGAAGGGATTAGTTCAACATACCCCATACCACTGGACCCTAGAAATTTTACTGAGGTGGAAAGTTCCCTAAATTTTTGTTGCATTTATTTTCCACCCTCTGACACATAAATGTTTTGCCAGTAAGGCTAGGATGGTTGCTACTTCTTGCCCACTACGTCCATTCATCAACATAATAGACATTGTTTTATCTTGCAGATAGGAAAGATGATCAAGATCCCTAAAAGCTAAATTATGACATAGCACTGTAGACTTTACATACCCCCGAGGTGTATAAGGGGTATTCAGTGAAGGGGTATTACTGACTTTGCCAGCTGAAAAGAAATGGCCTCTGGTGGGCTTTATTGATGGAGACGGGGGAAAGGCATTTGCCAGAACAATAGCTGTGCACCAGACACTGGGTATGTGTTAATTTGCTCCAGCAATGAACTACATCTGATGGAGCAGCTGCAGTTGCTGCAACTGGCGGTAACACCTGGGTAATCTTACAATGATCCACTGTTATTTTCCAAAATCCATCTGTTTTCTACACAGGCCAACTAGGAATATTGAATGAGGATGCGGTAGCCATCACCACCCCTGCATTTTTCAGGTTCTTGACGCAGAACTTGAAATCCCTCCAGGAATGAGATACTGCTTTTGGTTTACTGTTTTTCTAGATGGTGGCAATTCCAGTGGCTTCTACTTGGTCTTTCCCACCATAACTGCCCTCACTCCACAGGCCAGGGAGCCAATTCCCTTCCTCTTTGTGCTTCATCTTTCCGATTATTCATTGTTCACGTTTTAACTGCCTCTGATGCCTAGCCAGTCCCAGTAATGGTGGTTTTTGTTCTAATGTTTTCATTTATTTAAAAAAATTTTAATGTTTATTTTTTATAAGTTTTTTTTTTTGAGAGGGACAGAGAGATAGCACGAACAGGGGAGAATCAGAGAGAGAGGGAGACACAGAATGGGAAGCAGGCTCCAGGCTCTGAGCTGTCAGCACAGAGCCTGATTCGGGACTCAAACTCATGAACCGTGAGATCATGACCTGAGCCTAAATTGGATGCTTAACTGACTGAGCCACCCAGGCTCCCCAGTTTTTATTTATTTTTCAAGAGACAGTGAGAAAGAGAAAGAGAGAGAGAGAGAGAGAGAGAGAGAGTGTGTGTCTGTGTGTGTGTCTGTGTGTCTGTGTGCTTGAGCATGAGCCGAGGAGGGGCAGAGAGAGGGAGACAGGATCCAAAGTGAACTCTGTGCTGACAGAGAGCCTGATGGGGGTTCCAACTCATGAACTGCCAGATCATAACCTCAGCTGAAGTTGGATGCTTAACTGACTGAGCCACCTAGGCACCCCCAAAATTTATTATTTTAATGTTGCATGATTTTACTTTATTTTGATTTTGGAGATTTAGTTCAACATCAATAGCAGTTTTCTATCAAACAAACCAGTAGTGTCTCAGAATATTGGAAATTTTTATTAAAGTTTATAAAATTTTTAAAGTTTATATATTTTTAATTTATATCTTTATACAGTATTGTACAGAAACATCCTGTTGCAGTGAAAAATGGAAAAACTTAAAAATAAGTAGGACTCAATTAGTTGAAACCCCAATGTTAAATTTTCTGGCTATCAAAATTTGTGCAAGTTACTTATGCATCTTTATGAATAAGTTTTCTCATTTATAAAGTTGGAATGCTTTGTCTTGTTATTTTAAAGGTTTGGGAATAATATTTATGAAACATTTAGTAAGTACCCAGGACTGAGTATATTATTACTTTCTTGCCAAAATAGAACTGCTTTATTTATTTTTTTTCTCCTGTTGAATGTCCTCTTGCCTAGGGTAACATCCAGTAGCTGTCTGGTGCAATCACAGCCCCGGGATCTGTAGCTCCCAGAGCTGCATACAGAACACTGGCTGTGCAACTGTCCTAGTAACTCTCTTCCAAAATTATAGTAAAGGTACTATGTGAATACCAAGGAATCTGTTACTTTCAGCAAACATGCCACCTCTCTGTATCAGCTGAAGCTAATCAAAATAGTCTTTTCTTTTCCTTTTTTCTCTTTACACTTATTATTGCACTGTTATCTATCAGGAACACTGATCTTAGTGAATGCCAAATTGACCTTCAATGTACTTCAGCTCAAATTTGGTATCTTATATCTGACAGCCAGTTTCAAGATGAAGTGGTTCATGAAACACTCTAAATTCTAAATGATGATTCTTAGTTTGGTATCTTTGTGCATGTCTTCAGTATCTGAAAAAGTTCTTTTAAAAGTCTTAGAAAATTGTATTTTAAAAAAATTGTTAATTTTACTTATTTTGAGAGAGACAGAGAGACGAAGGCCAGTGGGGGAAGGGTAGGGAGAGCGGGAGACACAGAATCTGAAGCAGGCTCTAGGCTCTAAGCTGTCAGCAGAGAGCCTGACGTGGGGCTCCAACCCCCAAGCAGTGAGACCATGACCTGAGCTGAAGTTGGATGCTCAACCGACTGAGCCACCCAGGTGCCCCAGAAAATTGTATTTTTAAGGAAACTTTTTTTTCTGAAGGTCATTGTTACATGTTGGGTCAGTGAATGTTTTTTGTTCAACTTATTTCATTTTTAACTTAAAAACTTTACTGAAGTAGAATTTATATACTGTAAAGCATATCTATTTAAAGTATATACGTTGATGACTTGTTACAGATGTATAAACCCACAAAACCACAGTTGAGACACAGAATATTTCTATCCTCCAAGAGTCTGATTGAAATACTTCTAAGAGTTTCTCTGTGCTGCTTTTTAGTGCTACCTTCCTCTTTCTCTCCCCTGTCCCAGGAAATCACTGATATACCTTTCATCATTATAGATTAGTTGGCATTTTTTAGAATTTTATATAAATTGAACCATTCTAGAATATTAGATAATTTGAATCAAGAGTAAATTAAACTTCTAATTTCCATATAAGTCTAATTACATGAAACAGAAGTTGGTGTTTTGATTTTTTACTTTGCTTTTCTGTTTGGAGTTTCATTGTAACTACTGTATTGTAAATGATGGAAAATAATTGCATATGTTAAAAAATAATAATCAGCCTAAAATTAAAAAGTAGTAAAATAAATAAATAAATTCTTTATTTTATATGCCCCCCCAAAAATAAAATTAAAAAAAAATCATATTTCACATTGTATACCAGGATAAACTTCAAATGGATCAAATATTTAAATGTAAATACAAAGACATTAAAGTGCTAGAAGAAGTTGAGCTAATTCCTTGATGTAGGGAAGACTTTTCTATAACTAAAAGTCCAGAAGAAGAGAAAACATTAATAGATCTTTTTATCATAAAATATAATAAAATAAAAAACCCTTCTATGTGGCAAACAAAATGACAAGAACATCATAAGCAAAGTCAAAAGGAAAACTGAGAAAGTGTATTTATAACTCACACCAGAAAGCTCTAATCTGCACAATATATAAGACCTCCTAGGAATCAGGAAAGGAAAGGACCAGGGCACCAGGGTGGCTTAGTTGGTTAAGCATCCAACTCTTGATCTTTGTTCAGGTCATGATCTCACAGTTTGTAAATCTGAGCCTCGCGTTGGGCTCTGTGCTGAGAGCGTGCAGCCTGCCTGGGATTCTGTTTCTCCCTTTCTGTGCCCTCCTGCTTTGTCTCTCTCTCTCTCTCTCTCTCTCTCTCTCTCTCTCAAAATAAATAAATAAACTAAATAAAAATGTAAAAAAAAAAGAGTATTTACTCTTTTCTATCTGGCTTCTTTCAATTAGCATAATGTGTTTGATATCCATGTTGTTGTATCAGCAGTTCGTGTATTTTTATTGTTTGGTAGTATTTAATGGAATACCAAGACAATATACCATAGTTGAATATATATATATATATATATATATTCAATTCTTAGCTACCTATTCCCAAATGATCTAGCCACACTGTTTCTCTCTGTATTCTGGGTGAAATGTGACAGAATGCAGTCTCTGAAAGGCTAAGGAAGTCAAATATTCATTTCCTACTCCCCCATTGAGCTGTACTAGCATGGGGAAGGAGTAAAAAGCAGTACTGTTTATCTTACCCTTTTCGATGTATATTTTCTCATTTCTGTGCTCCTCCAAGGTGCTGAAACCTCACCTGGATTCTGGAGCTTTCCTGAAGGCATTTTTGTACACAATGTTTTTTAAATTGGTATTTCTGTGGAAAATGAAGGCTGGAACTTCCTATTCTGCTATGTTGCTGACATAACTTTCTTTGGTCAATTTAATGTGTATTAATCAGAGATAACTATTTGACCAGCTAAAATACTCATAATTAATATCAGTTTAATTATATTCAAGTTTGTCATTACAAGTGAAACAACGATGAAGAGTCCTTTTGTAGATTAATAGCCATTTAAGCATAAGTAAAAATTTAATTATCTGACATGCAGTTTTGCTTGTTTTTGTTTTTTTTTTTGAAAACTAAGTACTATGAAAGTGATTTTAAACCCAAATATCTAGTAATTCTACTCATTTCCAAATATTTGTTGTTTTTTGAAGCATATTGCATTTTTTGCCGTATACTCACATTCCTCTTTGAAAATAACCAGCTAAAAACTTTGAACTTAACTGTGGGATAAAGGGTTAATTAACAATATGGATTTACATTCCTCTTTGATTGCATAAAGTTCCTATTTTACCTGGCTTACATCAGGGTAAAGTGTTTATGTTCATTTATGTTGATTGTTGACCTTTTCTCTTGATTAACTAAGTCTGTATCCAATTAGAATTGGAGATGTTTGTTATATTCACCCAAAATGGTGGATGTCTAGTCTAAACGTGGAAATTAATGTTAACATAAAACCGGGCACAAAAAGGAGAAATTTTCAACAAATAGCTCTTCCTTGTGAGAGCAATTGTTTTGAAACTCTAAACTGTGAAAACTATGAGAACTTTCAGAAACAGACAAATAAAAATTAACATTGATCTCTTGTTCCAGGTATATTTAATCAAAGAACTGATGCATCTATCTAATTGTTGAACATCCATTCCAAGAGCCTTTAGGACCAAATTGTGAGAATATAGAATTGTCAGAGTTTAGAGAGATAATATTCCCCAAATATTTAGTACTATAAAGGCCACACTAAACATTGTACTTAGTTCTGGACATCCCCTTTGAGAGGGATATGCATATGCTGGAGCTTATCTGGACAACAACCGCATGGATTGCTGGGACCTCACGCCATACCACAAAATTAACTATTGGATTAACTAGGGATATTTAACTTGAGAAAAGGCCACTAAGAAAACAAACAAATAAACGCACTTGATAGTAGTCTTAAAGTATGAAGAACTTTTATATTAAAGATCAATTAGGATTGCTTTTTAAGGCTTTCAGGGGGTAGGAAGTAGATGAAAAATACAAGGCTATAAATTTTACTTTAACATAAAAAATTTCTAATATTTGGAATCATTTTTAAAGAAACTATAATGGGTTGCTTTAACAAGAAGGGTATTTCTCATCACTGGAAATGTTCAAGGGACACTGAATTGTCATTGAGTTGTGAAATTATAGAGTAGATCCAAAGTCAGTAGATATGTGGTTTAACTATAATTCAATTAATTCTTTTAGTGTCCCTCCTAAATTTGATTATTTACAAATACCTTATTTTAAAAAATGATTGTAGAAGCTAATTTTTAAAGGTGACACATGATCAAAAAACAGGAAATATTTAGAGATAAATTTATCAAAATAGTTATAAGCCCTGTATGCTATAAACTACAAAGTAATGCTGGGGAAAATGAAGAGAGACCTAAATAAATTGTGAGATATGCTAAGTTCATGCATTAAGAGATTCAATGTTGTTGTTAATTTTCCCTCAAGTTATTTATTTATTCAATGCAATCCAAATAAAAATGCCAACAGTCATATTTTGGTAGACACTGACAAGCTGATTCTAAAATTTATATGAAAATAGAAACAATCTAAAATAGTTAAAGCCATTTTGTAGAATAAGAATGAACCTGAAGGACTTGCACTACTATGATTCTGTGTGTGTGTGTGTGTGTGTGTGTGTGTGTGTGTGTGTGTACAGAGATGGGGGAGGAGAGAGAGAGAAGCAATCACAGAAAGAAAAGCGAAACAGTGCAGTGGGCAATGGGCAAAATCAAAATACTGAAGCAGACATTTCACACAAGAAGACACATGAATGAAAGTATGCTCAACATCATTAACTATCAGGAAAATCCAAGTTAAGATCACAATTAGATACAATTCTCTACCCAAGAGAATGTCTAAAATTAAAAGACAACAACCCCCAAATCTCACAATTGACATGTTGTTGATTTTTGTCTGGGATTTTAGTTTTGGTAAATTAGAAATTTATGATATATGTATATATATGTATATGTTTGTGTGTATGTATATATATGTGTTTTTGATCACAATAAACCTTATCAAGTAATGGTTTGCCCTCACATTCCTAATTTCTGGAAATATTTTCTGTTTATTTTTTTATTATATTTGAAAACTTTTTTTTTAGTGTAACTGTTTTTATAGTAAACCTGTGATGACATATGCCTAATAATACATTTGTTACACATTCATTTTGGAATGACAACTTAGACAAGTAACAGATTATGGTTTCCATTTTTTTAACACTTTAAACATGTTAGTGCTATCTTCTCATACCCAGTGTTGCTCTTAAGAAGTCTGCTATCATTTTTGTTCTTTTATCTTTGAAATAATCTGTTTTTGTTTTTAAGGCTTCAAAATTTTTCTGTGTCTTTAATACTTTACATTCTGTATAGTGTGCCCAGGTATATGTTTTAGTTTATGGCTCTCTCAACATGATGTCTTATTTATGTTATTTAAAAATTTTTTAATGTTTATTTATTTTTGAGAAAGACAGACAGAGTGTGAGTGGGGAAGGGGCAGAGACAGAGGGAGACACAGAATCTAAAGCAGGCTCCAGTCTCTGGGCTGTCAGCACAGAGTCTGATGCATGGCTCAAACCCATGATCTGTGAGATCGTGACCTGAGCTGATGTTGGATGCCTAACCAACCGAGCCACTCAGGTGCATGTTAATTCTTAAAATATATCTTTTTTTTTCAAATATGTCTTCCTACCCATTTGTCCTCCTCCCTTTTGGGGACTATTATTATCAAGGTGATGACTCTTTTATGACTAGCCTTAAAATTTTTAACTTTGTTTTCAACTTTCTATCACTTTGTTTTTTCTTGTTGTCTTCTAAATAAGCTCCTCAATTTGGTATACAAGTTATTCTTCACCTTTCAGCTATATCCAACTATTCTGCTCTGTGTTATTGTACTCTTCATTTTAACTTCTACAATGTTTGTATCTAAAAATTCTACTTGATTTTTCTTAAAGATTTTTTTGTTTGGATTATTCATCCAGTATTTTTTATCTAAAGCATATCTTTTCATGCTTCTTTTAAGTTCTTATTTCTATGAATTTAATAATTTTGCTTCAGATGGTAGCTTCCACTTTCTTTTTTTGGTTCCCCACATCCCCCTGAAGCATCAAGTGCGCAGTGAAACAGTGCACGTTAAGGATGCAGTGTGGATTGATAAGGAGGTGCCAGTAAGTCTTTCGTCAGGGAGACTATGATCCTTAGGACAGAACATCAGAGTCATGAAAACATTGCCAATCGCTCTACTTTGCTGCATTTCTTCTGCATACCTACTGCAGTCAAGATCTTATTTTAGGGAGCAATAATAAGGATAAGACCAATCCTCCTAGGTTGAAGACTCCAGAGTTAGTGTTGGAGAGGCAGGATGGGTGAATGATTATTTAGGCAACAATAGCCAGTCCACACTTGTTTCATCAATTTCTTATCCCCACAGTTTTTGTGTAGCCTTGATTTTCCCTTTGAATTCCAGTAACCTGATTTCCAGTGATTTATGTGGCGTGAGGACAAGGTAGTTCCAGAGTTAACTTGCAAGACTGGAGAGGGGAGTCTCTTCAAGCTTTCCTTCAGTACTTTCTTCTCCTACTGATGTAAGACACGCGCGCGCGCGCGCGCACACACACACACACACACACACACACACACACACACACACACACACACACCTATTTACCATGTATACTACTTTAGAACAGCTTTCAACCCCGGGGATGTTCCCTAGTTGTTTTCTTAGTTCCTGACATCCATAACACTCTCCCCGTTTTCTGCATGAATAATTTTGGAGGAGGAGAGCAGCAGCTCACTGAGGCAGGAAATACAAAGCCAGACTTTCTTTTCCTCACCCTTTGTCCACCTCACGTTTTGTTCCCATTCCTCAGCTCATTTTACACTCTGACTTAGGGGTTCTAGAATAGGAATTTAGTAGGAATTATTCCTATCACTGAGTTTTTCTATGTGTCAGATCTCTGATTTCATAAGGAGCTCTGTTCCAGTGTTTTTAAAACTTATTTGACTATAACTCACATCGTCAAATACATTTTTACATTATAAGCCTGAATATAATTAAATCTGTGTGTTTATCTGAAATTATTTTTCTTAAAATAATACTTATCTTTGTTATATAGAATGAACTTTGTTTTTTTTTTCAATTTCACTAAAAATGTTTGTCATGATCATGGCACCTGGTGACTCAGTAGGTTGAGTATCTTGATTTCAGCTCAAGTCATTATCCCAGGGTTGTGCGATCGAGCCCTGAGTCAGGCTCCATGCTGGACATGGAGCCTAAGATTCTCACTCTCTCTCTTCCTCTCCTCTGCTTGTGCATTCTCTCTCTCAAAAACAACAAAAAAAATGTTTGTCATGATCAAAGCATAGATTCCATGACAAATAGGTATGCCCATAGTTTAACACTGTTCTTATCTCTTAATTCTTCTGTTGTATTACCACCTCTCAGCCCTATTCTGATGCATTAGTCAGTATTCTTTGGAGATTCAGAAGCAATAGGATAGATAGATAGACAAGAAGAGATTTATTGTGGGGGTTATGGAGGCTGAGATCTCTACAAGCTGGAAAACTAGTGAAGCTAGTGGTATAATGAAGTCTGAATCTGAAGGTCTGAGAACCAAGGGCCCATAGTATAACTCTGATCCAAAGTGGAAGATCTGAAAACTGAGGGTGAGGGATTGCATTAGTTTAAGTCCTGGAATATGAGGGCTCAAGAACCAGAATCTCCATTGCCTCAGAAAATGGATGTCTGAGCTCAGAAAAAGAAAGAGAATTCACACTTTTCTGCTGTTTTGTCCTATCAGGTCCTCAGCACATTGGATAATATCCTTTCCAACTGGTGAGAGTAGTTTTTTTTTTTCCTCAATTTACTGATTCAAATGCTAATCTCTTCCAGAAGCACCTTTACAGACACATTGAGAAATAATGTTTTACCAGCTATTTGGGCAACCCTTAGCCCAGTCAAGTTGACATATAAGATGCATCATTATACCTGATTTTTTTGTTTGTTTGTATTTTTAGGCCATCCTAAATTTCATTCTGTTGACAATATCTTCAGCTCACTTGTACTATTGTCTTTCCATGGTAAATCCAAGTGGAAATAAAACCAACCCTGGATACATTCAACTAGCCCTCTTTATTTCTCTGTTCCCAGGTAGCTGAATTGGGCTGGAGAAAAATCAACAAATCAGGCAGAATAATGCTAATATAAATGTATGATCCACAAATTGAAATAGGGTTTAAATTGTCTTATATTACTTATAAATCTCTCTGGTCTATTCTCTTACTCTTCCTGCACAGCCATTATTCAAATTTTTATGATCTTATATATTTCACACCCTCCACATTTTCCCTTGACCTGCTTCAAGCAAATAGCCTCCTAATCTATTTATAGAAACACCAGAAGTCACAAACAAGGACTTATCTGAACTCCTGTTGTTGACTATACATTTACCTATGTTTTTACCCACCCTTGGTTTGTTTCCTTTTGTACAATATATAAAAGGTTCTCTGTAGATGTATATAGAACACAGTTTGAAAATCACTGAAGTAAATTGTGGGAAGTCTTTAAAGATCTTTAAGACAGGTATGATAAGTAAGAAAAAGTTGCTGCCAAGTAGAACAGAGGTGGAAATCATGAAGATCATGTATGAAACTAATGTGAAGATGAAAGTTTTAACTAAAGTAATAGCAAGAACAGGAGGAGGGGTTAGTACTCTTCAGGATATTCGAAAGGCATATTAATCTTTTGAGTATGATGTTATGGATATGGTTCTTGTTATTGAGATAAACAGTAAATACAACAGACAAAAATTCTTACCTTCATTTTTATGGGGGAGGAGAGATATTTAACAAATCAGGGACACATATTATTGTTTAAGACAGATTATATGTACTTCAGAGAAAAGTAAGTTAGGAAATATTGGTATGGAAACACAAGGGTGAAGAAGTTATAGTTTTAAGCTCTGTGTTAAACAAAATAAAGGTCCTATGAAAAGGTAACATTTGAACAAAGACTTGAAGTGGATGAGAGAGCCAGCAATGGCAATATAAAGATGGCAGGAAGTTCTTGGCAAAGAATGGTGGAGGAAAATGCCCTGTGGCATGAAGAGGTCCAGTGTGCTGAGGAATAGAACTGAGACCACTATAGCTTGAATATTGGTAAGCAGTGCCAGAGAGAAGGTCAAGAAATAGCCAGGGGTCAAGGTAGTCACTATTAGAATTGTTGGCATTTATTCTGAATTATATGGAAAGACAATGGAGAGATTTGAGAAGAGAAGGATTTACTTTATAAGAGGCTTGTTTTCACTAATGTTTTAAGCCATGTAGCAGTGGAAAACAGCTACCAACATGGAACCCCACTAGCAGACTACAGTATAGTTCAGATGAGTGATTAGGGTAGCTTGGTTGGGGGGGATAGCAGTAGAAATTGTGAGAAGTTATAAAATTCTTGATGTAGAGATAATGTTAGCAATATTTGCTTAAAGAGTAATGACATATATGAGCAAAAGAGGGGGACAGGATATCTCCAAGATGTTTGGCCTAAACAATTAAGGATAGTTATCAATTGCTGATCTGGATAAGAACTATGAAAATAGAAAATTTGGGAAAAGATCAGTTCAATTTGGCATGTTAAGCTTGAGATGTTCATTAGACATCCAAGGGGATATGTTAAGTAGGAAATTTGTATTTATAAGTCTGAAAATTAGGGATAAGTCCAGGTTTGAGATTTACATTTGCAATCGATAAGCATGCAGATGGTACTGAAAGCATAAGACTAAATGAGGCTACCACGGAAGTAAGTGTAAGAGGAAAAGAAAATCCATTCAAGAACTGAATTCTGGGGCATTCCAAAACTTATTTTGGTAGGGAAACTGAAGAGACTAAGATTGAGATACGATCCATATTGAGATACGATAAATTTACTGTCCTGGAGGCCAAGGGAAGGAATTGCTTACAGGAGAAGGTAGTGATAGAAACAGAGATGAGTAAGATGAGACTTAGAATTATTTGTTAGATTTAACAGTATGGATGGAGATTATTTGTGACCTTGTCGAGAGCAGTTTCAGTGGAACAAAGAGGAGGAAAGAAGTTAGAACTCTTATTTTGACAGGGTTTCTAAAAGATACAAACTAATAGAATCATTAACATGTTTGTATTATGATAACAGTGATGTAGTACAGAGAGAAAAAAATGTTACTGTGAGTGCAATGAGACAATTCTGAATCAATATGTTTGGGTAAGTTATTTTTGAGCCCTTGTTTGGGGCAAAGAAATATTGGTCTATCTATCTAATTGTAATAGGAGAGAAAGCAGAATATGTGGATAGGTAGATGGCTGATGTTTTGAAGACTTGTAAAATTTTGTTTTTTATTACATCTATTCTCTTAGAGAAATGTGAAGCAAGGTCATCTAGTCAAGAATGCAGATGGGGGAGGTTTTTAATATTTGAGGAAAGAAGACATTAAGTAATTATTTAGGAAAGTGGTAGAGCAATTGACTCTAGAAGAAAATAATTAGTTGCACAAAGTAAGCTGAGATCATATAAATTGTCCTATTCCATAGATCTCTCTTTCAAATCATATTTTATTACCATAACTACTTATACATGCAAATGAAGTAAATCTTCAAAGCTCTGTCCTTTTCTCCTAGAAACTCTGAGACCCATTGCTCTGCTGGTTTGTGTTTAAAATAAGTTCTAAATACTTAAAGTTGAATCTTACAAACTGAAAGAGGAGCATGACTAATTTAATGCCACTCCCATCAAGAAAGACAAAAGCAAATGAGAAATCATTGGCAAAGCATGCTGCTATGAGAAACGTGCAGCATCTGCTCAAGTTCAGTCAACAATGGCTGAAGACCATAGTTTTTTGTGAGCAGTCTAACGTCTTTCTGCACTCTTTCTCACTCCTTTACTTAATATTCTCTTGCTGACACAATTAATCTCTTATTAAGCCCATGTGGCTATTAAATTGGACTTATAGGATTAAAGAAAATTAGAAGCATGTTCCCATTGAAATTGAATTAATAATCCATGTTTTGTCAAAATCCATGGAATGGAACATTACAAAGAGAGAGTTGTACTGTATGTAAATTGAAAATAAATACAACTCAATCCAAATGTGAGGGAACCCAAGCTGAAACAAATAAACCTAATTTATTACAAATGAATTACATAACAATAATAATGGAGAAGAAAATAATCTTAAGAAAATTTGAAAACAGAATTTTGACTGGCTATAGGCTAAAGACAAAAGAAATGATACAGGAATATTGTGCTTTCACAGTTTCAGTTTCTCATAGGGTCAATGGGTTAGTCGTTCTAAAACTACGGGCAGAACAAATAAGTATCTATATTGTAGACACTTTTTTTTTTAGTGTTTATTTTATTTTGAGCAAGAGAGACAGAGCATGAATGGTGGGGGGCGGGTGGCAGAGAGAGAGAGGGAGGGAGACACAGAATCCAAAGCAGGCTCTGGGTGTCAGCACAGAGCCCAATGCTGGGCTTAAACTCACAAACCATGAGATCATGACCTGAGCTGAAGTCAGACACCTATCTGACTGAGCCACTGAGGCGCCCCAAGATCCAGAGTTTCTTGAAGTGGTTGGTTATGGAGCTGAAACAGAGAAAACACAAGCTTAGAGCATTTGTAGTGCCAGAAAATGCTCAGAAAAGAATGGGGACACATCAAAAGGGCAAAGGAGCCAATCTGAAAGAGGTCTTAATTGTAAAGTTTAGACAGATTGAATAACAAAATAAATAACAGTACTTTGGATTATAACCTCTAAAATAAAATATTCAGGATGTAAATAAATCATTGGATAAGTAAATAAATGGAGAAGAGAAGATAATGTTTCATTACCAAAGAATTACAGTTATTGTGGAAGAAACAGGAATATGGAAAAATTACCATTAGAACAACACAGTAACAGTTGTTGCATGATGAATGCTAAAAGTAGTAGGTGAAAGTATGAAGGCAACAGGATATTTGCATAGTCCCAAACTGTCCCCTCCTGATATTCATTAGTTACAGAGGGAAAAATAGTATTTTACAATAGAAAACCTTGGTGACACCATCTTGACCAAGGAAAGCATCACCAGTAATAACATTTATCAACATCATATACTTTTTAAAACCTTTTTAATTCTAGTGTAGTTAACAAACAGTCTTATATTAGTTTCAGGTGTAGAATATAGTGATTCAGCACTTTCATGTATTACTCAGTTCTCATCAAGAGGACTCTTAATCCCTTTCATCTGCCCTCTGGTGGCCATCTATTTGTTTCCTAGAGTTAAGTTTTTAGTTTGCCTCTCTCTCTCTTTCCCACTTCATTCATTTGTTTTGTTTCTTAAACTCCACATATGAGTGAAATCATACGCTTTTTTTGCTTTTCTCTGACTGACTTATTTCACTTAGCATTATACATTCTAGATCCACCCATGTCAACATCATATACTTTTGATATGCCGTTTCTGTGGTATTCTTTAAAATGTATAACCTCAATCATAAGAAAACATTAGACAAACAAAATGAGGGACAGTCTACAAAGTACCGATACTCTTCAAAAGTGTCAAGGTTATTATGAGAGAGAAAGTAAGATAGAACTTTCAGAGATTAGAGGTAGCTAAGGATACACAAGAACATTATGGGGTTCTGGACTGGATCTTGGACGAGAAAAAGGACATTAACGGAAAAACTGATAAAATTCAAATAAATTTTGTAGTTTAGCTTTCAAAATAATAAATTGAAAAAATTCAACATTTACTTTTGGATGGAGCACACAATATTTAAACTGTCTCATCCACCCAAATCCAAGCCCCTAGAAGGACAGGCCTATTCATACTGTAGTAGATCATGAAGTGTTTGTTGAATAACTACATTAAAATTGAATTTCGCTTCACACTGTATTATAATGACTTGTTATTAATCCCAAGTCCCTCAATATATGCAAATATATCATGTGCATATGATTTTATGTATGTGTGGGCATTTAAAATCACATTTTGACACAGAAAAATGGAGGATAGAAGAATATCCTTTATTAGTATAAATGATGTATAACCCTTATAGATAAAATGGCAACATAAGTAGAGATTTGATAAATTTTTCTGTAATCTTGTGCCCATTCCTCCTGTATGACCAGAGTGAACAATAATTCTTAACTTAGAAATAGCAAGCAAGAATTTTGTTCTCCTGTTTTGAGAGATATATTCGATATGGACTAGGAGTGAACACAAGGAGTAGCAGAAATTGATAGTGAAATAAATTTATAATTTGCTTTCATGCTTATATATTTACTCATAGGTTGTTACAATAGACAATAAAGAGCCAAATAAGTAAAATTTTAATAATACTTTCTCTGGAATGCATTGAAATACTTAAGACAAAGCTGGATCTTCCAAATTTTACATTCTTGAAAATAGAACTCTTTTTTTATTATTAATTTTCATTTAAATTAGGAAAAAGATGAAAATAGTATCATAAAAATTATAAGATTTAAATTAATCTTAATTTGAAAAAATAAATTTATAGAGAAAAAGAATGAACATTTATAAATAAGAATGTGGAAGATGGCATTTTCAACCTAACAATATTCTTTTGATTGAAAATTTCCATATTACTTTAATTTTAAAGATGGAAGTAATATCTTCATGATTTATTAAAAACCTCTTTTTAAAAAAGCAATAAGAAAATTAAACAATGGAAATGAAAGGATTATTCTGTAATTTATTGGATCTATTATTTCTAGTAAATGCAGACAATTTAATCTGTTTTTTCTTACATGTCAAATACAAAGAAATAACACTATATGCTCAATAATCTAATCAAAACCTCTAAAGATGAGTCATTTACTAACAATAGAGTATTCAGTAATAGAAAATAAGATCTATTGAATAGATCTTTTGATTCATCCCCAAGTTTCTTATTTTCTCAAAGCAACACATGTATTTTTGTTTCTGTATGCCCCAAAGCCATTCCTTGCATAGGCAAGATTTTTTTAAACTACAGACAATGAAACAGATTTCTAGATTACCATAGGTTTCCTTTTCACAATTTAACAGTATTTCCTGAGCAAATTCTGGGTTAGATTTTGCCTCTCAAAGAAACCAACACACATTGGAAAGGGAAAAAATATATATATATATCAACAAAGAGTAGGAAGAGGAAGCTGTCATAACTTGTGATCTCTGGAAGTGAAAGTACTTTTAGTCTTTGACATATTAGTGACAAACAAAAGCAATAATAAGTAGTAAAACATGATAAGTTGTTTGATGGGAAATTTTAAATGAATGAATATCCATATGGTTAGGGAGTGAACTGAAGTCATAAATTTAATATCAGCAAATGAATCACATATCCGAGCAATATGAGAATAGGACTGGTAGAAGCAGATTCAGAAGGTCTGGATCAGTGTGTATGCATGCTGACTTCTTGAAATCAGTCACTGAAGGCTAGTGGACTTGCCTCAAAGGGGCTGAGTTACATGGTTATCAGAACCATTTCTATTTGAACCCAACTTCAAATAGACATTGAGGGTGATCAATATTCATTAATTGATGTATATGTTCATATATTCAGCAGACAGATATATTTTTCCTGGCAGTATGATCTAAGACAGTAAAACTTTAATTCTAAGATTTAAAAAAAATCTCTCCAATATTTCTTTCAAATCTAAAATTAAGGTTTTGGGGACTAAATGATTGCAAAAAGTTCATTCATAGAAAAAATATAATTGACTGTAGAGGTTATTTTAAGATGAAAGGTACAAATGAATGACTTTTTTTTTTTTTTCTAACTATCTCCTTCCCTTTGGTATTTCTTATGGCTACTCTTTCCTTCCTTTCAACACTAATAGCAGCCCCTCCTGCAGCATCAGTTACTGTGAAGGTAACCACTTGTTGGATCCTTGGTTTTCACCCCTTCCCACACAGAAGAATCACCTGATGCATGCACCCACCAAAGACAAATTAAATCAGAGTCTCAGGGAGAGTGAGGTCTTGATATTTGCTTTTTAAGAAGGTCCCTTGTTGATTTTAATGTGCAGCCAAGCTTGAAAGATGATCTTATTAGAATTAACTGGGTGTGTCAGAAAGTTTTTATCAATTAAACAACTTACTATATACTCAGCAACTGTCTTAGCGTTATGCGCATATGAGAGCAGCATAATTTACTGCAGTAAACAGTCATTTTTAAAATCTAAGTTAGGAAGTAACTCTGGACTTCTATTTCTTAATGTATCAGTTATACACCATATATATGAAACTTGCTATTAATAAAAGTTAAATTCCCTGAGATTTTGAATTATTTTTTTAATATATTAAACATTTTACAATAATGTTATTTCAGTTGCATTCCAATCTGTTTTTTGATGGGAAAGGAAGAGTTGAAGTTATAGCTGGTAAGATTTGAAAATTGCGCACAAACTCAAATGCATTTTTGGTTATATGCATAAGCTCTGGGTTCAAGTTGCATAAAATCAGGTCTTAGCTTTGTAATTTATTAGTAGCGTTTTCATGAGACAGTCATTTAACTCATTTATACTTTTATTTACTCCAGAAAATGGGGATACTAGTATTCCTACATTTACAAGTTGTTGTGAGGCATAAATGACTTAGGGCTCTTGACATATAGCAAATACTGTAGATGTACATGTTAGCTATTATTATGGTACAGATTTTCATGTTTTGCCATTTTGAAAGGCTATTAGTATTCATATATTGTGGATATTCTTATGCATGCTATGTCAAAAAATGCTTTTTATTGTTGAAAAAAATTGGGGGATGTCAAAATATGGGGGAGTAGGTTATGAATGCAAATGTCTGCAGTTTTTTGGATAAAAATAGACTGAGAATCACTGGCATAGACCCAAAGGGATTTGAGAAGAGAGAAATTGTAATGGGGTTGGCATACTTCACTGAATACTAATCAAAGAAGGAATGAGTTGAGCTAGACATTGAAAGCATGTAGAATTTGAATAGTGAAGAATGAAATGGGAAGGAGTTTGCTGATGAGCCTCAAAGATAGGCTCACTATGAAATGATATGAATTGGACAGTGTATCAGTTGACCTTATTACCTTAACATAAGATTCTGTGTGTGGGGTGTGTGTGTGTGTGTGTGTGTGTGTGTGTGTGTGTGTGTATTCATTTAACCTTGGATAATATACAACAAAAATAGCCATATTACCTACTTACCTACACAAAGGAGACAGAGTTCTTCAGCATATGGGCAAATTTCTCGCCATACTTCAATACACTGCAAATGACAAAACATCAATATATCTAAAATCAGCCAGCCATATTGTAATGAAATGTACTACCAACAATATATTTTCTATATTATGGAAGGTGAGAGTGGGGAAAAGAATAATCTAGGAGGATGGAATAACATGTGCAAAGTCCTTGTGGCAAGAAAGAGTGTGGTCTGCAAGAGGAAATTTTAAAAGCATACTTTCCTAGAGAGTAGAAAGCAAAGCAGATTCTGTGACGACTATGGAGAGATAAGAAGTCCTTGTGTAATACAGTATGGATTTTAGTCCATCCTCAGAGGACTGAAACAGAAATCTCTAAAATTCTTCCTCATGCCAAATTTACATAGTAAATGAGATTAAAATTTAATGAAGTTCTCTGAGACCCTCAGAAGAAAAACTTATATATTGTTTCCTCACAGAATATTTCCTTTGATGTTTTTAAGAGCTTTCAGAATAATAATATTTAAAACCAAGCTTATCTGAATGAATGTTATTCTTTTTTGAGCTTTGCAAACTTCAAAATAGGGAGAAAACATTTTTACTTTCTAGAATATTCATTTTCAAATAGTAACTAAGGGAAAATAAATTAGATTATTTTTAATTAAAAATAGGTAAACAATGGGGCACCTGGGTGGCTCAGTTGAGCGTCTTGAGTTTGGCTCAGGTCATGATCTAATGGTTTGTGGGTTTGGGCCCGTGTCAGGCTCTGTGCTGACAGCTAGCTCAGAGTCTAGAGCCTGGAGCTTGCTTTGGATTCTGTGCCTCCTTCTCTTTCTCTGCCCCTGCCCTATTCATTCTGTGTCTCTCAATAATAAATAAATAGGTAAACAAAAATACAGCCTTGGCCTAGAATCCCTCTCTTCCACAACTTCTTTCTTATTTTATGTAACTGTGATTCTATTTTCCATAAATCCATTAGAGAAGTGCATATAAACATAGTCATAATATAAAAATATGCACTAATTAAACCACCATTTATTTAATTAGTCCACACTCAGACATCCTTCTCAGTTTAATATAGTGTTTATCCTAACCCATTATGCCAATTAATTTATCAACAGTTGAATAAATTTCTTGCTAATGTGCATACACACATATCTGTTACTATCTATCATCTATCTATCTACCTTAAACATCCAAAATATTATTAAAAATGCAAGTCAATTCCAAATTTAAACTGTAAAACTTGGAACTAATGCCTGGTTTCATGAAGTCTGAGGAAATGATGTTGAGAATATTCTGACATCACCTACAAATATTGTCAAATAAAGATTATGATAACACTTCACACTTATTGAACACCTACTATGTGTTAGGCACTGTTATGAGATACACACTTGTTCAGTCCTCACAACATGCCTAAGAAGGAGACACTTTAATCCCTATTTTTTGGATGGAGAAGAGAATTCACAGAGGTTAGTTAGTTGTCTCTGCAACTGAATTCAGTGGTAGATGTCATCAAATGCAGGTAATCTATCTAAACCAGGACCCATAGAATTATACTGTTTCTTGGACTGACAAAATTGAATCAGTTAACAGTAAAGTAAAAGAATAATGATATTGGCATTTCAAAGATAATGACTTGAATATCAAAGGATTAGAAAGAGTTATTAGGAAAATTGATAAAGTCCTGGAATAATCTGTAGAAATAACCATTTTTATTATTGTGTTTTAAAAGTTAATATTTAAATGTTATACTGGGCTAATAGGAAATTTGACTGGAATAATCAGATATAAACAATTTAGGATTTCCAAAAATTAATGCACATCCAAATTTCTTAAATATATGTTAAATATATGATAGATACATAATATTTTTTAATATAAAACTTAGTAAACTTTCTGTAGTCCCAATTAACACATTTTTCCACTATTTACCTACAAATTTTGGTCTACATTTCCTGTGAATTCTTTGGTTTGGTTTTCCTTTGAATGTTTAATCCTCTACTTATTTAGTTTAGCTCCTCATTGTAAGAAATATTTGTGTAATGCAGTACAATACGTCCCTCTAATAATAATAAGGAACAACATTTCTTTTCCTGCCATTGGCAGTCCAAACACATATTCATGCTCAACTAATCATCACTACTTTACAGCACTTTGAACCTTGAAGGAATAATGTGATGTGCAGGTACAACTGAGAAGATATTTATTATGATCGGGGTGACTGCAGGAGAGGCAGTATCAAGAGTCTGGTAGCAGCACTGGTGACTGCTTCCACTGATGACAGTGAGCAGAGCAGTGACAGTGTTGCTGTCAGCAGTGTCTGACCTGGGTGCTCCTGTGGGGTAAACTTAGTGATAGCTTTGGGCTCAGTCATTCTCCTTTGGGTTTTTGTCCATTTGTAAATCCTTAGTAGCCTCTAAGAAGGATATACCAGATGGGTGAAGATGTTGGAAATGATTTAATAGAGGGAAATTCCCTGAGGAGGATGGAGAAGAGTGAGGAAATAGCAATAAGCCAGGAAACCCTTTAGACTCGGATATAGATCTGATACCCAGAGAAAGAGAAGGAGAAGGACAGGACTGGGAATTTCTGAGAGAGTTTCGGTCAGGTCACTGGGATGTCCCTAAGAAAAAACTGCATATTGGAGAATTTCACATTAGGCAGAAAGAGCCAACCTTATGTAGTACCGTAACTGTGTTCAGTCATTGACTGGAAGCAGTTGGAGGGCACATGGTCTGACGTGAACACTAGGGTATCTCCGCAGTACATTTTCATCACCACCACATTGAGCCACCAGAGGTTTTGTCAATTCTATGAACTGTTGAGACTATTCCAAAGATGTTCTTTCTGTGCTCAAGTTATTTAAGGTATTTTCTTTCTTCCTTTCTTTTTTTCTTTTAGCCAAGAACATCAACTTGTACTATTTAATGAAGTCTGTCTTTAAGTGGCTTTTTATTAGTCCCAATTGTTATTGAAGACTGATGACTTGTTATCATTAGAGTCTTAAATAGCTTAATTTTGTCTATTGTATTTCCCTGTAGTTCATACTTCAAGTAAACATTTCATTACACGGTTTCTTTAGCATTGGCTTCTTAAAGAGGTTTCTTGGTTTTCTTAGGGTAAAGACCAAAATCCAAAACATAAGTTCTCACATTGTCTGATGATTTGGGTCTACTTGCATCTTCAGTCTCATCTGGTACTTAATTTCACTTGCTTTTCCCAACACATTGCTGTTTCAGTTCCTTTCAAGTACTGTGTTAGTTCATGTCCTCCAGGAAGAAGATGCCAAGACACAACTAGATATACAAGTGATGATTGAGCGAGGGGCCCAGATGAGAACAGGAGAACCCTCATACTGCAGCACAGGTTTGATATATGTCAAGGAAGACTGTTAGCTTGGTGACTATGCTTTCTTGTTGGTTTCTGTACACAAGAAGCCTTAAATATCCCCATGGCTGTCTTAGCTGGTCCTGATCTCCATCATACATAGCCATTATGTCCTAGATTTCTAGACACAAATATTTTCTCTATCCAGACTTCAGGGACTATCCCAGACGTTCAAACCTTGATGCCAGAATAATTGACTCATGCAGATCTTTTCACTCATTAGTTGTTTTGGGGGAGGAACTAATTCTTATAGCTGCATACTCTTTTAATCTCCTGTGATATCCTATATGGTGTATCTTGAGGAATGTATCCATGTGCTTTTGAAAGAGTATTTTATATGGTTTGTGAATACAGCCTTTATACAAATGTTAATTAAAGGATGACAGACCAGGACATTCAACCTATCATTGACTATTCAACCAACCGCTACATTTTAGGGACTAGAACATCCAACCATGCAGAGGTGTGGGGTTAGGGAGCCCCAATCGCCCACTAGGTCTTTGAGAGTGATAACCAATGGAGTTGCTCTTCCTTCTTTTCTCGGTTTTCTGCATCCATGTAATCTTTTGGGGGGGGGGGATACGGCACCTTATAAAGATCTTTAAACTAATGAATGTACTTTCCCTAAATGATGCCACCCCAATCTTTTAGAATGTTTTCTCTAAACTAATTTTTCAGCTGTGCCTTTAAGAAGGCCATTCTAACGCTCTTTGAGGCCAGCTGCTTCTGGATCATATGGTATGTGATATTACCCAGGATGGTAATGGGTTCACTAATGTACCTTCTTCATTGTAAAATGGGTCCAGATCATATATTACATAGTGCGGGATTCCATACTTGGGAATTGTGCATTCTGTAACTCCATGAATGGTCATGCAGGGTAAGGTTCTGAGAGAAGAAAAGGCAAATTTATGCCTGCAATAGGTATCTATATCTGTTCTAATGTGCTGTTTGCTCTTAAAAGATGGAAATGCAGTTGACTTGCCACCAACTGTCTCATTCATCCCCTAAAGGAATAGGATCATTCCAGAGACTTAGCTTCAGCCATTGCTTTCTTCAGGTTTGTAAGGGCTATCCTAACAGTAACTTTGCCTTATCCTGTGGGTTTCTGGCCAAGCAGTTACAACATACGTCCTGAGAAATTGCTTTCACATTAATGGATTCTTGCTCATCCAGTTTTATACCCAACCTCCTCTATTAATCATCCTCAACATCAAGCCCAGGGGTACTTCTACAGGTATATGCTGTCTAATCCTGGCATCTACTTCAGTGCATATTATATTTCCTCCCTTTTTAGGAACAGCACAGCCCCAAACAGACTCTAGTGGGATTAAGTCATAGCAGCTAGGAAAGAAGATGAATGCATTTCCTGAGAGAAGTACCTATTTTTCTTTCAGAAAGAGACCTCTTCTGTGTCTTCTGGGACCTGGAATGTACTCGCTCTTAATAAGGAAAAAGTGGGCCACATATGAAAACTCTGAGAGCTCAGGGGAATGGACAGTACATCCTCAGGAGAATCCAACCAGAGGTCTTCATTCTATATTCATGGTCCTAAGATTTTCTTCAATATGAGTCTGATCTTAGCATTGACAGACTTATACTGGCATTTAAAGGTCTGTGGATCTTTGAGACTCTATCAGGTTCTTAGTCTGCTTCTTAGTTATGTTAGCCCTTCCACTGAGGAACATAAGGCATCTTTAAAATCTACCAAAGAGGCTCTATAGCTCTCACATTTAGTTTTAACAGCTGTTTACAGCAATATTGTACCTCTGGGAAACCATACAACTTAGCAGTAACCAGCCAACTCCATTGTTCTGGCAGGGTTTGTGTTAGTTCATGTCCTCTGAGAAGGGAATAGCAAAATGGGATTAAATGTGCAAGAGGATTTTATTAGGAAAATATCTAGGAGAGAAAAGGGAGAAGGAGAGGAAATATCTGGGGAGGATAGCGGGGAGGATAGGGGAATTCTGAGATGACAAAGCACTGACGTAAGAGGGACAGAAGGTAGGTGAAAGTGTCCTAGACTGCTATGAATTCTAAGGAAGCATTGATATGGCCAAAAGAGAGTCCTCCAGCTGAAGTAGACTTTTAGAGCAGTCCTGTATCTCCCAGGAACAGGCCTGCCTTACAAGCCCTGCAGTGATCAGACACTGGCTGGGAGCAGCTTATGGTAAGCTTGACCTTGATGTAAATGTGATGTATTTCAGTATACAGAAGCTAGAGTGAGTTCCCTGAAATTGAATGTCTGAAAATTGTATTTTCTTTTCTTTTTTTAAATGTTTTTTATTTATTTTTGAGAGACAGAGAGAGATAGTGTGAGCAGGGGAGGGTCAGAGAGAGAGGTAGATATGGAATCTGAAGACAGGCTCCAGGCTCTGAGCTAGCTGTCAGCACAGAGCCGGATGCGGGGCTCGAACCCACGAACCGTGAGATCATGACCTGAGTAGAAGCTGGATGCTTAACCAACTGAGCCACCCAGACGCCCCTGAAAAGTGTATTTTCATGGTGACTACAGCATCATTTCATTCCTATTTTCCAAACATCTGAAAGGGCATTTCCCTCCAATGGATATACTTAATCAGTTTGATGTCCCACATGCCACACATGGGCTATGCAAGATATTTATTGGAGGAACACCTGAAAAAGGCAAAGGAAAGGGACCCTGAGAAGGTGAGGAGAGCCTTAATAGCATGATGCATGCCTGGCACCTGTGAAGGAGAGGGAGAAGAAAGGAAGACTGGGTAGAAGAGGAAGAGACTCCAGCACAGTGCCCGGAAAGCTTCAGCCAATTCAGTGGGGTGTTATTGAGCCAATGTTGCCCATGAAAAGAGGAATCTCACACCTCACAGAAATGAGCCTGCATTCATAGCCCTATCATGATCTTTCACTGGCTGGGAGCAGCCTGTGGGAAATGTAATCTCAGAATGAATCCAAGAGTGAATGTAGGATAGGGGCAGTTGGGCTGTCAGCCAGTTAAGCCTTAACTGTAAGCCCTCTGCAGTTAAGCTGTAGGTACCATGCATGGTCTTTGCAGCAATAGGGCCTTTCAAATTCCTTTATAGATCTTTTTAAATAAATCCTTAATTCCCTTGTATTCGTTTCCTGTAGTTGTTGCAATGAAGTACCGCAAACTGGGTGTCTTTTAAAAATTTATTTATTTAAAGTTAGTTAACTTATACTATAGTATTGGTTTCAGAGGTAGAACCCAGGGATTCATCACTTACATATAACACCCAGTGCTCATCCCAACAAGTGCCCTTCTTAATTAAGCCCATTATTCATTTAGCCCTTCCCACTACCCACCTCTCCTCCAGAAACCCGCAGTCTGTTCTCTTTATTTAAGAGCCTCTTATGGTTTGCCTTCCTCTCTGTTTTTATCTTATTTTTACTTCCCTTCTTCTATGTTCATCTGTTTGGTTTTTTAAATTCCACATATAAGTTAAATCATATGATATGTTTTTCTCTGACTTAGTTCACTTAGCATAATACACTCTAACTCCATTCATGTTGTTGTAAATGGCAATATTTACTTTTTAAAATTTTTTTAGATTTTATTTTTATGTGTTTTATTTTATTTTATTTTTGAGAGACAGAGACAGCATGAGCAGGGGAATTGAAGAGAGAAGGAGACACAGAATCCAAAATAGGCTCCACGCTCTGAGGTAGCTGTCAGCATAGAGTCCGACACGGCACTCGGACCCATGAACCATGAGATCATGACCTGAGCTGAAGCCGGATGCTTAACCAACTGAGCCACCCAGGCGCCCCACAAATGGCAACATTTAATTCCTTTTGATCGCCAAGTAATATTCCCCTTTCTTTTTGATGCCAATTTATATACACACACACACACACGCACACGCACACACATATATATGTGTGTATATATATATATGCCACACACACATATATGTGTATATATATATATATATATATATATATATATGCGCCACATCTTTATCCATTCATCAGTCATTTAGGGTCTTTCCATACTTTGGTTATTATTGATAGTGCTGATATAAACATTGGGGTAAATGTGCCCCTTTGAATCAGCATTTTTTTAATTCTTTGGATAAATATGTAGTAGTGCAATTTCTGGGTCATAGGATAATTTTATTTTTAATTTTTTCAGGACCCTCTATACTGTTTGCCAGAGTGGCTGCACCAGTTTGCATTCCCAACAGCAGTGCAAAAGTGTTACCCCTTTTCCACATCCTCCCCAAAATCTGTTGTTTCCCGAGTTGTTAATTTTTGCCATTCTGACATGTGTGGGCTGTATCTCATTGTGGTTTTGACTTGTATTTCTCCTATGATAAGTGATGAAACAAGAAATTTATTCTCTCACTGTTCTGGGTCCTAGAAATCTAAAATCAAGATATCTTCAGGGTCAGCTCCTTATGGAGGCTCCACAGAGAGAAACTGTCTCTTACCCCTAGCTTCTGATGGTCACTAGCAGTGTCTATCATTCCTAGGCCTGTGGAAATCTCTGCCTCTGTTTTCATATGGCTTCTCCCCTATGTATCTTCATATCATCTTCCCTCTGTGTGCACCTTTGTGTTCAGAATTTCCTACTTTAAAATGTGTCACTGATGCTCACCTTAATGTAGTTTTATGTCATCTTAAGTTATTTACACTTAGAGACTCTAGTTTCAAATAATGTAACATTCTCAGGTTCCAGTTTCATGTGAATTGTGGGGGGTACTATTCACCCAGCATATACCTCTTTCTCTCTTCTGGCCTATTTGACTCTTGGTCTTTTTCAGATGCAGACTAATTGTTAATTATTGATTAGGTTAATTTTCCCTATTTATTTACCTTTGTAATATCATATATTTTATTTTAATTCTAGATCATTAATATAGAGTGCTCTACTAGTATCAGGTATATGGTATAGTGATTCAGTCATTCTGTACATTACTCAATGCTCCTAGTGTTAAGCATGCTCTAAATGTCCTTCACCTATTTCACCCATCCCCCCGCCCACCTCCCCTCCGGTAACCATCAGTTTGTTCTTTACAGGTAAGAGTCTGATTTTGGGTGTGTCTCATTGTCTTTTTCTTTTTTTTTTTTTCTTAAATTACATTTAAGTGAAATCATATGGTGTTTCTCTTTCTCTGAATTATTTCACTTAACATTATACTCTCTAGATCCACCCGTGTTGTTTCAAATCTTTTTTATTATTGAGTAATTTTATATAAACATGGCAATTGCATTTTTAATGTTTTGAGGAACCGCAATACTGTTTTCCACAGTGCCTGCACCAGTTTGCATTCTCACCAACAGTGCAGAAGTGTCCCATTTTCTCCACTGCCTTGTCAACACTTGTTGTTTCTTGTGTTTTTGATTTTAGCCATTCTCACAGGTGAGGTGACATCTGTTTGTGGTTTTGATTTCCATTTCCCTGATGATAAGTGATGATGAGTATCTTTTCATGTGTCTGTTGGCCATCTGTATGCCTACTTTGGAGAAATGTGTGTTCATGTCCTCTGCCCATTTTTAACTAGATTATTTGTATTTTTGGTGTTGAATTGCATAACTTCTTCATATATGTTGAATAGTAACCTTTTATCAGAGATGTCATTTGCAAATTTCTTCTATTTAGTAGATTGTTTTTTAGTTTGTTGGTTGTTTCTTTTGCTGTGCAGAAAATTTTTATTTTGATATAGTCTACCCGAAAGTTTATTTTTGCTTTTGTTTTACTTGCCTCAGGAGACATATCTAGAAAAATGTTGCTATGGCCAGTGTCAAAGAAATTACGTCCTGTGCTTTATTCTAGGGCTTTTATAGTTTCAGTCTCACATTTAGATCCTTAATCCATTTGGAGTTCATTTTTGTGTATGGTATAAGAAAGTGGTCCTGCTTCCTTCTTTTGTATGTAGCTGTCCATTTTCCCCAGCACCATTTGTTGAAGAAACTGTCTTTTACCACTGCACATTCTTTCTTCTTTTGTCAAAGATTAATTGACTACATAATTATGGGTTTATTCCTTTCTATTGATCTATGTATCTATTTTTTTGTGCCAGTACAATACTGTCTTGGTTATTGCAACTTTGTTGTGTTATCTTGAAATCTAGGATTATGATACCTCTAGTTTTGTTCTTTTTCAGGATTGCGTAGGTCATGTAGGGTCTTTTTACTTCTTATAATCTTTTACTACTTCCATAGTAATTTTAGGATTATTTGTTCTAGCTCTATGAAAAATGCTATTAGTATTTTGTTAGGGATTGCATTATATCTGTAGACTGCTTTGGGTAGTATGGACATTTTAACAATATTTTGTCTACCAGTCCATGAGCATAAGATATGTTTACATTTGTTAATGTTGCCTTCAATTTCTCTTCTCAATGTTTTATAGTTTTCAGAGTATAGGTGTTTTACCTCCTTGTTGAGTTTATTCCTAGGATTTTATTTTTGCTGGAATTGTAAACTGGATTGTTGTCTTTATTTCTTTATACTACTTCATTATTAGTGTAGTGAAATACATGGATTTCTATATATTGATTTTGTATCCTGTGACTTTACTGAATTCATTTATCAGTCCTAATAGCTTTTTTGTGTGTGTGTGGAGTCTTTCAAGTTTTTCTCTACATTATGTCATTTGCAAACAGTGAAAGTTTTATTTCTTCTTTACCAATTTGGCTGACTTTTATTTCTTTTTCTTGTCTAATAGCTGTGGATAGAACTTCTAGTACTATGTTGAATAAAAGTGGTGAGAGTAGACATCCTTGTCTTATTTTGGACCTTAGAGTAAAAGCTGTCAGGTTTTCCCCATTGAATATGATGTTTGCTGTGGGTTTTTTTTTTTTATATGACCTCTATTATGTTGAGGTATCTTCCCTCTAAACCTACTTTGTTGAGGAATTTTATAATGAATTTTGTTAAATATTTTGTTTGTATCTACTGAAGGAAGTGATCATATGTTTTTTCCCTTTCTCTTGTTGATGTGATGTATCACATTGATTGATTTGTGATTATTGAACCACCTTTGCATCCTAAAACTTAGACCTACTTGATTTGGGTGAACGATTTTTTTAAATGTATTGTATTTGGATTGCTAATACTTTGTTGAGGATATTTGCATTTATTTCTATCAGAGGTTTGGCCTGTAGTTATTTTTTTTGTGTGTGCTGTTTTTATCTATTTTGGGTACCAGGGTAATGCTGGCCACATAGAATGAATTTAGAAACTTCCCTTCCTTTTTTGTTTTTTTGGAAAAGTTTAAAAAGAATAGATATTAATTCTTCTTTAAGTGCTTTATTGAATTCACCTGTGAAGCCATCTGGTGCTACCTTTTGTTTGTTGGGAGGTGTTTTATTTTATTTTATTTTTAATGTTTATTTATTTTTAAGAGAGAGAGACAGAATGCAAGTGAGGGAGGGGCAGAGAGAGAAGAAGACACAGAATCTGAAGCAAGTTAAAGGCTCTGAGCTGTTAGCACAGAGCCCAATGAAGGGTTGAACTCCTCAATAGCAAGTTCTTGACCCAAGTTGAAGTTGGATGATTAACCAACTGAGCCACCAGGAACCCTGGGAGAGTTTTGTTGTTGTTGTTGTTGTTGTTGTTGTTTTGTTTTGTTTTTAAATTACTGATTTAGTTTCATTGTTGGTAATCAGTCTGTTCAAATAATCTATTCCTTCCTTTTTCAGTATGAGGAAGTTATATGTTTCTAGGAATTTATCCATCTCTTCTAGGTTGTCCAGTTTGCTGGCATATAATTTTTCATAATATTCTCTTTTCTCTTACAATTGTTTGCATTTATGTGATAGTGGTTGTTATTCCTCCTCTTTCATTTGTGATTTTGTATATTTGGGACCTCTCTCTCTCTCTTTTTGATGAATCTGGTTAGAGGTTTGTCAATTTTATTGATCTTTTCAAAGAACCATCTTCCTGTTTCATTGATCTGTTCTATGCATTTTTTAAGTTTCTATTTCATTTATTTCTACTCTAATCTTTGTTATTTTCTTCATTTCTTCTACTAATTTTGGGTTTTGTTTTTGTTTTTTTCTAGTTCCTTTAAGTGTTAGGTTGGGTTGTTTATTTGAGATTTTTCTAGCTTCTTTGGGCCTGAATTGCTATTAAATTCCCTTTAAGACTGCTTTTGCTATATCCCAAAGGTTTTGAAAATTGTATTTTCATTTTCATTTGTTTTCATGTATTTTTTTATTTCCTTTTTGATTTCTTGGTGGAACCATTCATTGTTTAGTAGCATGTTATTTAACCTTCTTGAATTTGTGGTCTTTCCAGAAGTTTTCTTGTGATTTATTTCTAGTTTCACAGTGTTGTGGTCAGAAAAAAACTTATGGTATGACTTCAGTCTTTTTCAATTTGTTAAGATTTGATTTGTTGCCTAATCTGTAATCTGTTCTGGACAATGTTCCATGTGCACTGAAAAAGAATGTGTATTCTACTGTTTTAGGATGGAATATTCTGAATATATATGTTAGCTCCCTCTGGCCCAATGTGTCATTCAAAGCTACCATTTCCTTATTGAATTTCTTTTGACATGATCTATCTATTGATATACTTGGGGGTATTAAAACCCCTACTATTATTGTATTAATACCAATGATTTATTTTATGTTTGTCATTAGCTGCTATATACGTTTGAGTGCTTCCGGGTTGGGTATGTAAATATTTATAATTGTTTTATCTTCTTGTGTATGGTTCTTTTATGATTATTTAGTGTACATCATATAATTTTTGTAGTACTTATCACAGGAACATTTTATATTTACGTGTGTAGTTCTTTTATTGATGTCCACTTTTTCATACTAAGCTGTCTGGTTAAAGGGCACATGGAGTTTCTTTTATTTTTTACTCACCACTGTATCCCTTGAAGCTAGAACAGAGCCTAGACTACATAATAGGTATAAAGTATCAAATATGAGTAAATAAACAACTCAGATTCTGGAGTATAAAATAAAAGAGGGATGGTGGAGCCATGGTAATGATACTATGGAAACACTTTCCCCTCAGTAGGAAGAAGAAGGCATACTGGGAGAAGAAACCCTTCCTCTGTTCACAGTTCACATTTTAATTCTGCCACTAAAGAGTCTGCACTAGATTGGCTTTGAATTTGGTAAGGGCTGTTGGGGAAGTGATGATTGGACATGTGAAGAATCATGAGGCAAAAAGAAGAAAAGAACAAAGCAGCAAGGAGAAATAGTGTGCTGACTAAGGTGGTTCAGAATGCCCTTTAATTTTTTTTCATATTTACTTTATTTTTGAAAGAGAAGACAGAGTGTAAGTGGAGGAAGGGAAGACAGAGAGGGAGACACAGCATCTAAAGCAGGCTCCAGACTCTGAACGGTCAGCACGGGGCCTTATGCAGGGCTCGAACCCATGACCTGAGCCAAAGTTGGATGCTTAACCTACTGAGCCACCCAGGCCCCCCTGGATTGCCCTTTAGAGGAAAGTCTTAATATGGGGACAACCATAAGTTAGGGATAAATAGAACAGGCCCTGACTGCATGAAAATAAGGAGAGGTTAGTGTCTGTCTGCAATCAAAAATAGATTACCAGTTTCTTTTTTCTGAAACAACACAAAGCTGCCCACTATTAGCTCCACAGAGATTTCTAAGTATCCTGAAATATACTTCTTGTTCTCTGTGGAAGTCTATATTTTGTCAGTGTAGGATTTAAAAAAAAATGAGACTGGCAAAATTGCACAAACCAGAATGGGAAGAGAACAAAGGGAAGCTTTCAGTGGCAATGTTAGCAGACAGAAGGTGCAATCCACAGGTGGCTTCTCCAATTAAATTTAAAAATATGATCCAACCAAGAAACAAGTGCAAAGAGATAACATCTGAAGAAAACAGAGGGAATAGATAACCAAATGGAACCTAAAAGAAAGAAACTGATGGTATACCAAAAAAAAAAAATATCTTTAAAATTGTTTTTAAATCCACCCACTAGCCAAGCTGTGTCTTTTTCAAACTCATGGATTCTTGTTAGGTTCAAACTTCCATGCTTTTATTATTTTATGTATGACGCCATTTTTGGTAGTACAGACAGAAGAGCGCAGGGAGGTCACCAGTTCATTCCTTTCTTAGCAGACCGGCAGGAGAGGGATGGCAGTGAATGCTGATTTAAATCTGAGTTCAGTGCCCAGCAGAATTCAGGAGACTTTGCAAACTAGGTAGGACTTGAAAGTACTAAATGGTTTTACTCTAGGTTTTTATTCTCTTGCAAATGTGAAAACTCTGATAAAGTTTTACTGAAATGCTGCTACTCTGTGGTTGCCCACATGTTCCCAATTAAGAAAAGCTAAGAAAAAAGGAAAACTTCGACAATTGTCATTGTGACCACTAATAATTGCCATTCTCTTATTGGCAACTTTTGGCAGTATTTAATGCTACAGAAGGCATTAAAATAATATAGTTCTTTTCTATAGACATTGGGAATGTAGATAAATGTTACATACTTGTGTCCAAATCTCTACTCTGAAAATGGTTTGGAAAATCAGTTTAAGATTTAAGAAGCTTAGAAATAGTTGGATAATACTTTCATAATACTACTGGAGGGGGACAAATAATTTTTGCCAGAGTTTAAAAATGCTCCAATTTGGCTCCTCAAAAAACTATCGATAGAACTCCCCTATGACCCAGCAATAGCACTGCTAGGGATTTACCTAAGGGATACAGAAGTGCTGATGCATAGGAACACATGTACCCCAATGTTCATAGCAGGAATGTCAACAATAGCCAATTCATGGAAAGAGCCTAAATGTCCATCAGCTGATGAATGGATCAAGAGGATGTGGTATATATATACAATGGAGTACCACATGGCAATGAGACAGAATGAAATCTGGCCATTTGTAGGAAACTGGATGGACCTCAAGGGTGTCATGCTAAGCGAAATAAGTCAGGCAGAGAAGGACAGATACCATATGTCTGCACTCATAGGTCTAACAGGAAAACAGGAGAAACCTAATGGAGGACCACGGGGAGGGGGAGAGGGAAAGAGAGTTGGGGAGAGAGAGGGATGCAAAACTTGAGAGATTATTGAATACTGAAAATGAACCATGGACTGAACGGGGAGGGGAGGGAGGAAAGGGGGTGATGGTCATGGTGGGGGGCACTTGTGGGAAGAAGCAATGGGTGTATTATGGAAACCAATTTGAAAATAAACTATTAAAAAAGATAAAAATGCTCCAATTTAGATTTTTAAATTATTATTATTTTTAAATTATTTTATATCAGTTCAGTGGTTTTTAGGTATTCTTATATTTTGTACCCCTGAATTCAAAAGCATATATCTAAATCAGAGTACATAGAACCATGTTTTGAACTCTTTAGTACTATATGTAGTTTACTAGTCAAATATTCCATGTTGCAGGTATTTGGATTAATGGTTCATTAACTTGTTCTTTTATTAAACTCTCACATGGGTTGGAATATGTTCTTCTGATTAACTTTTAGTCAGGGGTCAATGTTATGTACTAGAGAGGCATGCACCTGGATATCAGATAGAAGTGGTTGCAAATATTAAGTCGGCATTTTTACTGGTTGTATAAACATAGTTAAGGTATTTTACATTTCTGAACCTCAGTTACCTTTTTTTTTTTTTTTTTTTTGATGAAGGTCTCTTGTGATTTAATGGGGTAAAGAAGAAGATAACCAGACTTAGGAGCAGGCTGAATAACATCAATGTGAGTTAACTAATTGGTCTCATTCTGGAAAGGGCTCTTTTTTTTTTAATATAACACAATTTATTTTTTTTAACATATGCAATTATTTTCCATCATTTACAATACAGTAGTTACAATGACACTCCAAAAAGAAAAGCAAAATAATAAATCAAAACCCCAACTTCTATTTCATGTAATTAGACTTATACAGAAATTAGAAGGTTAAGTAACAACTA
>NC_043704.1:56904491-56942244 GCF_006229205.1 Suricata suricatta
GAACCCAGATGCTTAACCAGCTGAGCTACCCAGGCGCCCCTCAGAAATAATCTTAATATTTAATTTCAACAAAGAAAACAGTATAGAATACTCGCACACACAACACATACACACATCAAATGAAATAGGGGAAAAAAGAGAAGAAAATGTCTAAAGCAAACCACTTGAAGTATCCAGGAATGTCATAGGAAATTGAACCTACAGTCTATTTCAATAGTTCATCAGTGACAATTTTCCCATGCTAAATAGCTTCCCTCCTTTGATTGAAATACTATACTCTCAATGGATGACATTGTCTTTAGAACTCTATCAGGTGAGAATAGGGATAGACTCTTGTAGCCATAAATTATCAACTTTGAAACAGAAACCTTGGTTTCCACTGTCTGTCATACATAGTGCACACACACACACACACACACACACACACACACACATCATGGACTAACTTTGTTAATGGAACATTTAGAGGTTCAAGGAAGAAACAACACAGAGTAAGAAATTCCCAAAGATTTAAAGCCAAGTTCTGAATCATTGTGGATTTTTACACCTTGAACACAAAAGCAATTAGTAGCCCTGATGTTATCACAGTGGACAATTGTTCCCAAACCATGTGGAAATAAAGTCTCAGGAGAAATGGTCTCTTCAGAAAAGGCTGCCACTTATTCACTAATTTGGTGCTTATCTAGCACCAAATGACAGTTTCATTTAGTTGTATTAGCAAAAGAAGAAAAAAGATACAAAACAAGGAGCAAATACTTCCAGGGAAGTTCATTGGAATATTACTGATGAGTAGACCTGTTGATTATTGCTCAAAGAGATAATGAAATTTATCATTTTTGGGGGGCAAGAGGTTTTTAATACAAACATTACCTAAGAGACACACTAATGGGGAAAAATAGCTGTAATGAGATGGTCAGAGGATTAACAGCCACCTTTCAGCATCCTTTCTATTTTAGCCCTTAAAAAGAGGTGAGGACAATATAATTTAAAATTTGCATACTCAGGATGCTGATGGAAGATTCAATCGCACATTTTTGCTGTCTCTAAGTTAACAGAGAAATTTCTTAAAGGTAAATGGTTACTGCATTTTAATTCTTACTAAACATGTCAGTAAAAAATAGTAAATTACTCCAAAAATTTTTTTTAAAAACGAAGTGGAAAAGTGTAAGAAAATAAGATGGCATTAAGTCAGAACTCTTACTAAGGAACACGTAGCTAGTACAAGCCCTATCTTATGTAAGTGCAGAGAGATAAATATGACAGATGTGAGTACCTGGTTACATGCAAAAATGTATTTTATGAATCCAAGAATGGAGATTGACTAAAATATCTTAACCAGTCTACCTTTTAAGGGAACTATCAATTTTAAAAGCCAAAGACCTTGAGGCATAGAATAAAACACACTCAGGATTATAATGCTAAGTACGTAATAATCCCTCCTTCTCCCAGGGCACCACACTGACATGCCAATCTTTGATATTTTCTGAAGAAATGGAATTGTATAGTGTGCCAGGCTCCTCATAGTTTAACTCTCTTCTTGAATCCCTAGAAAAATTAGAATAAGATTAAGAAGGACGAATTACAACACTCACCCAGAGCTACAGCAAATGTGCTTCACTGAGGCTGATAATGCGCGGACATGCGTGGGCTTCAGAAGCTATTCTACCAAACTTTTCAAAGCACATTTTCTAATAACTCAACTGTTCATACTCTGAAAATTAGTAAGATACTGGACTATCACCGTCATAGAATTTCAGCACCTTAAGCCACTTGTAGGCGGAAGTTCTAGGCGACACCTCTCCCCTCTTGTTCATAAGCTGTTGTTAACAGACCCTGCTCATTTTCAAGGATTATGGATCTCAGTAGAGAAGTCCTGTTTCCTATTTCAGAGATATGTCTCAGGAAAAAAAATCACTGTCTTATGTGCCCAATTATGATTATTTCTCTTTTGTCTTTGAGTGTATGTATGTGGCCAATCTGGACAATATTGCTGTTTTTTAGTTTCAGGTTTTTGAGCTTCAGTGTAAAAATTATATACATCACTTGTCAAGCCTTTGACCCATTTGTCATTTTACTCATAGATGCCTGTAGGGTGCCTCTAAGCTTTAAGGGAGTAATGGCTTATTGTTTCTCCTGTCTCCTAAGATATCCTCAGTTCTTCTTCATTGACACTGAATGTTTGCTAAATACTTGCGGATTGCCACTTCTCCTACACTTATTATATCAAGCAAATGTTCATCCCTTAATCTCTGGAAATGTTTGCAATAGTTCAGCAGTTAAATTTCTCTCTACTATTTCTTCTTAAGAAACTATGAAGGAAAGATTTGAGACAAATAATATAATACTTACCTAAAGACAAACACCCATCACCTAAAAGGAGGTGCTGGACACTTTAATATTAAATGCCATAAAAAAAATCCCTTGGAAATTAGGAACAGGTGTAACCTGAATGATACCATTTTAGTTAATTAACTACAGTATCCCCTGACACAAACGGCAGGTATAAACAAGTCTTATGATTCAAGTCACGTGTTATCATCTACAGCTTGGACTATTTATGAAGTTAACTGTCTTCGTGAAGAATACTACTTCAGCCTCATAAAGATTTTTAAAATGCCATTTAATTATTTATTGGGACTTTGAACATTTTAAGAAGTGATCGTTATTACCTACTTATAAATATGGATTCATAGATGCTTCCTAGAATTTTAGATCAAAAATTAAATGTTTCCTATGAGCGATGAACTGTTATAACAGTAAAGAAGACACACATGATCATTATTCTCAAGAGTTTATATTCTAGAAAGGAAATGGAATACATAAATAACGGGACAAGGAGATTTCAGAAACTGATAAATATTATTCATTAATTAATTCAGTCATTAATTCAACAAAGATTTATGGAGCTTCAAACATGCTCTATTTCCTAGGTACTAGGGACATAGCTGTGAACAAAAAACTGATTCTGTTCTTACAGAATTCATATTTAGTAGGAGAGACAGATAATAAACATTATAGCTGTGTGTAGTGCTACAGATAGTAATGAATATTTAAAAAATAAAAATTAGGGACACCTGGGTGGGTCAGTCAGCTAGGAATCAGACCTTGGCTCAGGTCATGTGATCTTGCGGTTCACTACTTTGAGCCTTCCATCTGGCTCCGTGCTGACAGCTCAGAGCCTGGAGCCTGCTTCACATTCTGTGTTTCCCTCTCTGCCTCTCCCCCACTTGTGCTCTGTCTCTCTGTCTCTGTCTGTCTCTTAAAAATAAATAAATATTAATTTTTTTAATTAAAAATAAAAAATAAATAAAACTAAGAGGTAGTGATAGAGTGGAAAAGAATAAGGAGGGTTACTATAGATATGGTGACTAAGAAAGACTTCTTTGAGAAGATGGAATTTGATGCGAGATATGCAGAGAGCCTTAAGAATATCTGAAAGAGAAGAGCTCCTGTCAGAGGATTGTCAAGTACAAAGAAATCTGTATTTCAGATGATCCGTTGTGCAACATTAGGAAGTCAAATGATTCACCAAGTACAGGACATTTTCACAACCAATTTATTAATCTAATTTCATTGGGAATGTATGTAACAATGTAAAAATGGGCAATCTTCCTTATCTTTTACTGTGAAGATTCTATAGAGTATATGATACATCAGAAATCAAATTCAATGTGAAATTCATCTCCATATGATTATTAATTTTTTAAAGAAATGAGCTAGCTCTATGACTCTTCACTCATTTTGAAAATATAAAATATCCTTGAGAGGGGCGTGCATGTGTGAGATCTTACTGAGAAAGGAAGAGCTATTGCTGTTCCATAGGATCCTTTCAATTTCCTAGGAAATGTTTTGTCTAAATTCAATATATATGAACATTATTTATGTTTTAAAGGAGTTTAAAAAAATTTTTTATTGTCTTTTATTTATGTTTGAGAGACAGAGAGAGACAATGTGAGCAGGGAAGGGTCAGAGAGAGAGGGAGACACAGAATCTGAAGCAGATTCCTGGCTCTGAGCTAGCTGTCAGCACAGAGCCCGATGCAGGGCTGGAACCCACGAACTGTGAGATCATGGCCTGAGCCAAAGCCGGATGCTTAACCGACTGAGTCACCCAGGCGCCCCCATTATTGATTTTTTAAATGTTTATTCATTTGTGAGAGAGAGAGAGAGAGAGTGAGTAAATGGGGAGGGGCAGTGAGAGAGGTGCCCAGAGGATCGAAGCAGGCTCTGTGCTGACAGCAGCGAGCCTGTTGTGGGACAGGAATTCATAGATCATGAGATGAATCGGACACTAAACACATTGAGCCACTCAGGCACCCCCATTGCTTGCTTTTCTTTCTTTCTTTCTTTCTTTCTTTCTTTCTTTCTTTCTTTCTTTCTTTCTTTCTTTCTTTCTTTCTTTCTTTCTCTCTCTCTCTCTCTCTCTCTCTCTCTCTCTCTCTCTCTCTCTCTCTCTCTCTCTCTTTCTTTCTTCTTTCTTTCTCTTTATCAAGCTTATATCCTATGGTCTTTATAAACTTCCTTGGGCTTTTCTGTGTAGATGATTATATTCATTATATGGCTGTGATTTTTACCTTTTACTTCCCAATTTTTATGTTTCCAATGGCTTTTTCTCGCCTATTTCCATGGACTAGGACCACCAGCATATTGGGGAACAGTTGTTAATGTTGCATTAAGAACCTGTTTCATCTGGGGTGCCTGGGTGGCTCAGTTGGTTAAGAATCCGACTGAAGCTCAAGTCATCATCCTGCAGTTCTTGAATTCCATCCCCAAGTAGGGCTCTCTGTTGACAGCTCACAGCCTGGAGCCTGCTTCAAATTCTGTGTCTCCCTCTCTCTCTGCCCCTCTCAAACTCTCTTTCTCGCTCTCACTCTCAAAAAAAAAAAAAACAACCCACAAAACTTTGAAAAAATTTTAAAAAGAACCTATCGCATCTGAGTTCATAAGAGATATTAGTGTGTAGTTCTTTTTCTTTTGTGTAATGTCTGCCTGCCTTTTACTTTGGGTAATGCTGAACTCAAAAAGTGAATTGAAAAATATTCATTCTCTTTGATTTTTGGTAGTATTAGTGTAGAAACTGCATTGTTTCTTCCTTGAATATGTTGTAGGATTGACAAGGAATGCTATTTGTGCTTGGTAATGCTATTGTGTGAGGTTGAATTTTGAGTTCAGCTTGTTTAAAAGATATAGGAATATTAATCCTAGTATTTATTTCTTCTCTAATGAATTTGATCAGTTGGTTTTTCAAAGAATTTGTGTATTTTATCCATATTATCAAACTTATTGTCATGCTTTGTTTATAATATTCCCTTATCATACTTTACTGAGAAGCAGTAAAGAAATGTGATGTCTCCTCTTATATTTTTTAATATTGGTCATTTGTGTTCCTTTCCTTTTTTATTTTGACCAGTATGACTAAGAATTTAATTTTATTGATCTTACTTAGTTTTATTGATTTTTCTATTTTTGAAATGTCATTGGTTTCTGCTTTTATTTTTTTTAAGTTTCTTATGCTAGTTTTGCATTTTAATTTTCTCTCTCTCCTTGTTAAAGATTTTCGTGGTATAAAATTTGATCATGGACTTAAGATCATTCTTCTTTTCTAATATAAACATTTAATGCCATTAATTTCCCAGTAATAACTATCTCTTACACATTTTGATGTTTTGTTTTCAAAGTATTTATTTTTAATTCAAAGCACTTTCTACTTTTCCTTGTGATTTTTTATTTGACTAATAGATTATTTAGAATTATGTTGTTTAATTTTTAAATATTTAGGGAATTTTATATATATGCTCATGTTATTGATTTCTAGATTAATTCTATTATGATCAGATAACATTTTGTTTGACTTAAATCTTTAGAATTTATTGAGGTTTCTTTAATGGTTCAGAATATGGTCCATCTTCATAAATGTTCTGTGTGCACTTGAGAAGAATGTGTGTTTACTCTTGCTTAATGGAGTGTTCTATAAATGTTACTCAGGTCAGTATGTGGATTGTATTGCTTAAATCTTCTATATTCTTGTTGATATTTTTATCTAACTGTTCCATGAACTCCTGAGAGGGAAGTTTTGAAGACTCTAAAAATAAATGTGAATTAGTCTATGTCTACTTTGATTTTTATCAATTTTTTTCTTTATGTATTAAAGCTTTGTCATTTGCATACACATTTGGATTGTTATAACTTCCTAATTGTTGTGTGTGTGTGTGTGTGCATGCGCTTATCTTCTTTACTTGTAGTATTAAATTTTATTCTGAAATCTACTTTGTTATGCATTAACATAGCTTCTCCAGATCTCTTTTGCTCAGTATTTGCATTATATATTATTTTATGTCCTTTTACCTTTCACCTATCTATATCTTTAACATTAAAAGTATGTTTCTTTTACAAGTTGTATGTTATATAGACTAGCAATCTCTGTCTTTTAATTCATTATTTAGAACACTTAATGAAATTGTCGATATCATTGGTTTTAAAGTTACTGCCTTACTTTTTCTTTTCTAATTGGAGAATATGTTCTTTGTTCTTTTATTTCCCTTTCTTTTTCTGACTTCTTTTAAATAATTTGATTTTTTTATTGTCATCTTATTTCCACTATTGGCTTATTACTTATACTCATTTTAATTTTTATGTTAGTTTCTAGGCTTTATAATACACATATTTAAATTGTATAATTTACAATCATCATGTAATGCCAGTTTACATATATAGTATATCATTTTGAAGGTGTTTCATTTCACTTTTGGTACCATAAAAATGTCATTGTATAGTTTCTGATTCGAAGGCTCTTATATAATTCTTACTTTTATTCCTCTGTAGTTATGCTTATTCCTCCATTCTTGCTTCTTTGGGTTTATCTTTGATTTTCAGCAGTTTGGCAATCACATATATAGATGTATTTATTATTATTATTATTATTATTATTAATTATTATTCTGAGCTTCTTTGATCTGTGATTGTCTTTTGTAGTGGGTCGAATGATGGCCCTCCAAAAGGTATGTCCACACTCTAATACTTGAGGCCTTTGAATATGACCATATTTGGAAATCAGGTCTTTGCAAATGTAATTAAATAAAGGATCTCAAGATAGGATCAGACTGGCTTATTTGGTGGATCTTCAGTCCAATGGCAAGTATCCTTATAAGAGACACACAGAGAAGAGACACAGAGAATAGGCCATATGAAGATGGAGATAGGGATTTGGGTTATGCACCCACAAAACAAGGAGGACCTATAGCCACCAGAACTTGGAAGGGCCAAGGAAGGATTCTCCTCTAGATCTTGTAGAGGAAGTATGGTACTTTACACACCTTGATTTCAGACTTCTGGCCTCAAGAATTGTGAAAGACTAAACGCCTGTTAAAACAGAAAGCCACCCAGTTTGTTTAATTGATTCATCTGCCCTTGAAAGCTAATACATCTGCTTTTCCTTCTTTTTGGGAAACTTTGATCTTATTTTTTCATATATTTACTGAGATAATATGTACATGAATGAGATTCATCATTGCTCCATTCTTTTTGTTTCTAGCATTTTTTATTTGGCTTTTTAACAGTTTTCAACTCTTTGCTGAAGTTTTTCAGCTTCCTGCATTTTGTCTATCTATTGCAGTAGATGGTTTCGGATTGTATCTCTCCTATGTGAACAAGGGATCTTGGACTGAGTCTTGCAGATGAGGGAGTTTGTTGCCCTTCTTTCAGGGGCTTGAGTTTTATTTTGTGTAGGAGAGAAGAGTCCAAGCAAGCATGTTGGAGGTTTGTTCCTTTCCTTCCGCAGTCTTTGGTCACTGAAGGCCTGTGTCACCACGTGGGTCTCTCTTTATCTCCTGGTCTGCTTCTGATCCTTCTTATAAGCACCCGGAGGTGTTCTGTAAAAACAGCCACTAAGTGGTACAGATTCACCTTGCGTTGGGCTCCCAGGTATCTGAGTTGACGTGCTAGCATATATAGCCTTTAGGAATCTGTTAAGAATTTAATTGCTTTATTCTTATTCACTTTTATGACTGCCACTTTTTCTTCTTGCGTTCTTCCAAAAATGAAACAGCTTGTTGATGTCATCTCTCCCTAGAGGGTTTTATAATTTTTGGAATTCAGTTTCCTTGCAACTTCATGCAAACTTGAGGCTCAAACAAAAATGTAATATTCTGTAAATTATTTTACTTCTTATTGGTAGGTGGGAACAATGTTATGGATAAATGAATTCCTCTTTTATTATTTTTTAAAATTCTGATGCTTTTTGAATCTATTTTTCTCCTTTTTACTCTGTATCTTGTTTATTGACTTCTTTTTTTCCTTAATGATTTTTTGCCTCAAATTTATCTATGTTATTTATATTTTCAATGGACCAGTTTTTGTTGCTGTTAATATTGACTTTCTTATTATTTTTTATCTGTTTCATTGATCTCTGTTCTCATTTATGTTACCTAATTTCATATTTTTATTTGTATTTATTAGATTGCAACCTTCCCAGGTTTCAATTTTTTCCCTAATATGTATAATTAGTAAAGTTCTCTCAAAGAACTCCTTCAACTGTTTACCTCAAATTTTGGTACGTAGTATTTATACTATTTTTGGTTTCAGTTCTAAATATTTTAAAATACGTATATGAATTATTTTCTATCTTAAGAATCATAGGCTTATGGTACTTATTTTAACTATTTGAATGTCACTTATTTCTTACTTTATGGCATTTTGTTAAAAAAAATCTATGCTATTAAACTTGGGAATTCATCGACTTTTTTGTGGTCTGACTTTGGTGACTTTTTTAAGCATTTCATAATACTCAAAAGAAAATAACATAGTCTCTCTCAACAGATTTATAAATTGATTTCACTTACTATATTATTTGAAACTCATCTAATGAAGTTAGGTGAATAAGGTGTTAGGACCTTCATTTCATACATAATAAAAACATAAGCTCAGAGAGCTCCAGACATTTATAGAATTTAATTAACATAAATATTGGATCCAAGGACAAAACTAAGTCATCCTATTCACTTATAATTCAACATTATTTCTACTTTATTAGTTATTATTTTGAAATCAGAATAATATATAAGATATTGAATTAAGATGATAGAGAATATCAAAAGATGAACAACACATCTCAATCAAATTTAAGGTAGATAAAATTCAGTCACTTTTATAGATTATTTTGCTAGGAGCTGCAATTGCAGAACTTGGGGGCTGTTATGCAGGAGACTGAAGCATTAGAAAATAATTGGATTATATGACTTGTAAGGCACTTTTGTGCCCTGAGATATGTAGTTATAAGAAGAGAGAGATTATAATTCTAGCTTCTTTTTTTCTTTTTTAAAACTAAAGTTGTTTTCGAATATCAAGGTTTTTTCTCATTGCTTTGAAAAAATAACATTTTGCAGCTTGATAATAAATATTTTAAATATCAACTCAGTGTGAAATTCTGCTGCTGCACCTGATTTTTGATTACTAAAGTCTTTAGAAGGACTGCATTATCTGAATTTAAGACTAAACACTTAAAGTTTTTTTAAAGTTCATTTATTTATTTTGAGTGAGAGAGAGAGAGGGCAGGAGGGGCAGAGAGAGAGAGGGAGTGAGAGGACCCCCAGCAGGCCCTGCACTGCCAGCACAGAGCCCAATGTGGGGCTTGAACTCACACTGTGGGATCATGACCTGAGATGAAATCAAGAGTCAGATGCTTAATTGACTAAGCCACGCAGGTACCTCTGAGCTTTTAACGTTTAAAACTTCCTTCTACCATAGCAACAATATTTCATAATTTTTTCTGCTCACTACTATCCCCTTAATGAATTTCTAGGCAAATTTATTTAAATGTTTTTCCCAGTCTCTCTCAATGAATATTTACTTATTTACTTTTTATTTTTAATTTTTATTTAAATTCTAGTTGGTTAACATGTATTGTAATCTTGGTTTCAGGAGTAGAATTTAGTGATTCATCACTTACATCTAACATTCAGCACTCATCATAACAAGTGCCCTCCTTAATACCTATCACACATTTAGCCCATTCCCCACTCACATCCCTCCATCAACTCTCAGTTTATTTTTTTTTATCATTAAGAGACTCTTATGGTTTGTTTCCCTCTTTTTTTCCCCTTTCCCATATGTTCATCTGTGTGTTTCTTAAATTCCATATGAGTGTAATCATATGGTATTTGTCTTTCGCCAGCTGACTTATTTCTCTTAGCATAATATATTCTAACTCTATCTACATTGTTACAAATGCCAAGATTTCATTATTTTTGATGACTAATATTCCAGTGGATGTATATGTGTGTGGAAATACATATATAAATACAAATATAAATATAAATACCACATCTTCTTTATCCATTCATCAGCTGATCACTATTTACACTCTTTTGATACTTTGTCTATTGTTGATAATGCTGTTATAAACTTTGGGGTGCATATATCCCTTGAATCAGTATTTTTGTATCCTTTAGGTACAATTGCTAGGTCATGGGGTAGTTCTATTTTTAACTTTTTGAGGAACTTCCATACTGTTTTCCAGAGTGGCTGCACCAGTTTGCATTCTCACCAACAGCGGAAGAGGATTCCCCTTTCTTTGTATTCTCACCAGTATCTATTGTTTCCTGTGTTTTTATTTTTAGAGATTGTGACAGGTGTAAGGTGGTATCTCAAAGTGTTTGATTTGCATTTCCCTTATGATGAGTGATGTTGAGCATCTTTTCATGTGTCTGTTAGCCATCTGGATGTCTTCTTTGGAAAAATGTCTATTCATGTCTTCAGCCCATATCTTAATCGGGTTATTTGTTTTTTGGGCGTTGAGTTTGATAAGTTCTTTATAAGTTTTGGATACTAATGCTTTGTCTGTTATGTCACTTGTATATATCTTTTCCCATCCCATAGGTTGCCTTTTAGTTTTGTTGATTGTTTCCTTCACTGTGCAGGAACTTTTTATCTTGATGAAGTCCCAATAGTTCATTTTTACTTTTGTTTCCCTTGACTCTGGAGATGTGTTTGGTAAGAAGTTGTGTCAGCCCAAATCAAAGAGGTTAGTGCCGGTGTTCTCTAGGATTTTGATGATTTCCTGTCATATATTTAGGTCTTTCATCAATTTTTAATTATTTTTTGCACTTGAATATTTATTGTAGAGAAATGAATATTTGTGTTCACACAAAGCCCTATGTGCAGATTTCATACCATCTTTACAACAGTTGAAACCAGGAAATCTCGAGTGAAGAGATAGGTGCACCTGGGTGGCTTAGTCAGTGAAGCACTGGGTTTCAGCTCAGGTCATGATCTTATGGTTCATGAGTTCGAGCCCTGTATTGGGTGAGTTTGAGCCCTGCATTGGATGAGCACAAGACTCACTTGAGGTGAACTTGTGCTGCACTTTGGGCGAGCCTTGCTTCTCTATCCACCTCTTTCCCTTTCTGCCCCTTGCTCACTTGCATTCTCTCTCTCAAAAAATTTTTAATTTAAGCAATTTAGAAGAGTAAAGGGATAAACAAACTGATCATATGTATTACTAGTAAAATGTGTCCATAATGACATATTTGTGTATGTGTATTACTCACAATAAAAATAAAACTATCCAGCGACTCAAATAAGACTTCAGAGCAATTTGTGAATGACAAAAACACAAAAAGCTTACATATTCCCTATTAATAAAAAATTATAAATTTGATTATAGTCAATACTATTGTAATAAATTTTATCACAATTGTAAAATTATATAAATAAATACAACTAATCTATAAAATATCTAAAATCCAGTTATAAAAATGATTTTTATAGCATTCATAAAATTACACAATTATGCTGATGGAAAATGTAAGTGGTTGCAGGAGGTAGAATTGGATAAAGGGTATAAGCATAAAAAGGTATAATGAGAGAATCAGTGTTGATTACGGTTTACATCCTGGTTGTGGTAGTGGTTTACATGACTCTATATAAGTAACAACCTGCTGCTGAGTTCTGTGGTTCAGGTTGTGCAGATTGTTGCATTAATCCTCAAATCAGTTTTCTAGATGTGCAGGATGGTTCAGTGTTGATTTGGCTGTATTTCATTTATGTGAGACAGAAAAAAGACTTCCATGCTGTTCTGCCATCTTGGCTCCTTTTAATTTTGAATTTATTTTTGTGTGTGGTGTAAGAAATTGGTCCAGTTTAATACTTCTGCATGTCACTGTCCAGTTTCCCAATACCAGTTGTTGAAGAGACTGTCTTTTTTTCTATTGAATATTCTTTCAATATGGCTTGCTTTGTTGAAGATGAGTTGGTCATATAGTTATTGGTCCATTTCTGGATTTTGTATTCTGTTCCTCTAATCTATATCTGTTTTTGTACAAATACCATACTGTCTTGATGGTGACAGATTTGTAATATAGCCAAAAGTCTGGAATCATGATGCTTCTAGCTTTTCTTTTTCAGGTTTGCTTTGGCTATTTGGGGTCTTTTAGAATTGTTTGTTCTAGCTCTGTGAAAAATATTGGTGGTATTTTGATAAAGATTGTATTAAATGTGTAGATTGCTTTGGGTAATATAGACATTTTTACAATCTTTGTTTTTCAAATCCATGAGTATGGGATGTGCTTCCATTTCTTTGTGTTTTCTTCAATTTTATTCATAAGTGTTCTATAGTTTTCAGAGTACAGATCTTTTACCTCTTTGGTTAAGTTTATTCCTAGGTACCATATTGTTTTTGGTGCAACTGTAATGTAAATGGAATCAATTCCTTAATTTCTCTTTCTGCTGCTTTCATGGTATATAGAAATGCAATAGATGTCTGTACATTAATTTTATATACTGCAAATTTCTGAAATCATGTATTAGTTCTAGGACCATAGAGGAAAAGCCTCAGTTTTTCCCCAGTGAGTGTGATATTAGCTGTAGATCTCTTGTATATGGCCTTTATGACATGGAGGTGTGTTCCATCTACACCTACTTTGTTGATGGTTTTTGTCAAGAATGAATGCTGTCTTTTGTCAGATGTTGTTTTGCATCTGTTTGGAGGATCATATGGTTCTTATCCTTTCTTTTATTAACGTGGTGAGTCATGTTGATTGATTTGTGAATATCAAATCACCCCTGCAACCCAGGAATAAATCCCACTTAATCGTGGTGAATAATTCTTTTAATGTACTGCTGGATTTGACTTGCCTTATTCTTGTTGAGAAGTTTTGTAGGCATGTTCATCAGGGATACTGGGCTGTGATTCTCCTTTTTATTGTGGTCTTTGTCAGGTTTTGGATCAAGGTAATGCTGGTCTTACAGAATGAGTTTGCAAGTTTTCCTTTCATTTTTATTTTTTGGAATACTTTGAGAAGAATAGATTCTCGGTTAATTTTTTTAAGCCCCATGAGAGGGGGAGGGGGAGGGGCAGAGAGAGAAGGAGACACAGAACCGGAAGCAGGCTCCAGGCTCTGAGCTAGCTGTCAGCACAGAGCCTGACGATGGACTCGAACCCACAAACGTGAGATCTGACTCGAGCCGAAGTTGGAGGCTTAACCGACTGAGCCACCCAGGCGCCCCAGCTTGTTGTATTTTAGACATTATAATAGGTGTGTAGTGCTATAGGAGTTTTGTTTCAATTTATATTTGCCTTGAAGAAGATGATGTTAAACATATTTTTATATACTTACTTGTCATTCACGTAACCTCCTTGATAAGCATATGAAAAATAACACTTGTCTCAAGATCACTGTGCTTTAAAAGTCCCACTCCTCGATGTTTATACAAGTGAATTAAAATTTAAGGTGGGAGGAACTTTTACATGTCACAGTATGAGGATCTCCACATACCTAGTTTTCAGTAAAACTGGTAAAACTTATTTTTAAAAATAACCATTTAAAACCTCTGGAAATGGTCCAAACATATATATGGCTAAGAAGCAATGTTTATTTAAAAAACTATATTAAAATTCAGTAATATGAAAATTTTGTAGTATTTGAAGGGGTACCCACATACTTCCTTTTCCATCCCTACCTAGCATGACAGAAACTGCACTCTGGACTGGTACAGCCAGGAACAAAGAGATTCTCTTTCCCTAGCTCTTAGTCTAGAAGGCTGTCTTCCCGGGATGGGAAGAATATCGGCCTTTCTCATCCTCCTCCCAGTTACCAGTTGTTGAGATCAATTCCAGGAGATTGCAACTGGCAGGTAGAGGCTTCCTTTTTCCACCCAGAATCCTTCTCACAGAATAACGGCTGCCTTATCATGGCATCACTGTGAATAATGGGTCCTGATTGTTCTTGCCCTCCCCCATGATGTGGGCCTTGTAAGATGGTTCTTCCATTCTGGAAGAGGCAAGCCACGAAGATCTGAGGCTATTGCTCCACCCCCACCAAGTACCCAGCTTCTAAAGTGATGGTGTTGCTCAGAGATATTAGCCATTGTCCCAACCTCCAGCTTCAGAGCTCTGGCTCAGAAGTTTTTGCCTGGGAGGAAAACAGACCTTTTGTTTCATTTTGTTTTGTTTTGTTTTTTAAGACAAAAATTTTATTTACTTATTTTAATTTTAATTAATTTTATTTTATTTTTTAATTATTACATATATGCATATATATGTATATGTATTTAATTTAAATCCAAGTTAGTTAACATATAGTGTAATAACGATTTCAGGAATAGAATTTAGTGATTCATCACTTACATATAATACCCAGTGCTCATTCCAACAAGTGCCATTCTTAATGCCCATCGCCCATTTAGCAAACCTCCCCACCCACCACCTCATCAACAACCCTCAGTTTATTCTCTATGCTTGAGAGTCTCTATGGTTATCTCCGCCTATGTTTTTATCTTGTTTTTCTTCCTTTATCATATTTTCATCTGGTTTTTTTTTCTTATATACACACACCCCACATCTTCTTTATCCGTTCATCAGTAGATGGACATTTGGGCTCTTTCCATACTCTGGCTGCTGTCGATAGTGCTGCTGTAAACATGGGGATTCATGTGCCCGTTAAGCTCAGCATATTTTTATCCTTTATATAAATACCTTGTAGTGCAATTGCTGGATTGAAGGATAGGATAGTTGTTTTTTTGTTTTTTGTTTTTTTTTTTGAGGAAACTCCACCCTGTTTTCCAGAGTGGCTGCACCAGTTTGTATTCCTACCAGCATTTCAAAAGAGTTCCTCTTTCTTTGCCTTCTCACCAACATCTATTGTTGCCTGAGTTGTTCATTTTAACCATTCTGACAAATGTGAGGTGGTATGTCATTGTGGTTTTGATTTGTATTTCTTTTATGATGAGTGATGCTATCTTTCCATGTGTCTGTTAGCCATTTGGATGTCTTCCTTGGAAAAGTGTCTATTCATTTTTTTTTCTTTTTTGCCCATTTCTTCACTGGATTATTTATTTTTTGAATGTTGAGTTTCATTAGTTCTTTATAGATTTTGGATACTAATGCTTTATCTGATATATCATTTCCAAATATCTTTTTCCATTCCATAGGTTGCCTTCTAGTTTTGCTGATTGTTTCCTTCTCTGTGCAGGAGCTTTTTATCTTGATGAGGTCCCAATAGTTCATTTTTGCTTTTGTTTCCCTTGCCATGTCAAGTAAAAATATACTTTGAAACATGCAGTGTCTAACCTGTCCCAAAGGAACTGATTTCATTTGCATCACAATGTGGAGAAATTCAAGCCTAAGGATGCTTTCAAAAACAATGGCTGTTGTGGCAAAGGCTACCAGGAGGAGAGTGGTAGATTCTTTGGAGATCTAACTGTAGGCTGGCTAGTTTGATTGAGATAGCCTGTTGTAGAAATGATAGCTCCGATGGAGCCTACCTTTCATTTATTTAGTCTGTAGGACAATTTATGCCCCAGGGCATTGTGGGAAACAACAGAGCAGTAAGCCAACAAATAGTAGAGTTAACAGACAGGTGTGGTCAGGAAAAGAGGCCATTAAACAGGGCTCTGCCAAAACAACTTTTGTCCCAGAGTGACTGTGGACATACACAAGAGTGTGTCCTATAAGAAGCAACATCAGAGGTTCAACACAATATAGGGATGAGTGGGAGAAGTGGGGCAGAAATAGACTTTGATAAACTAATCCAGCCAATCACTAAGTAAATAAACAAGCAAGTAATAATAACAAGCACCAGAAGTGAGAAATCAGTACCTACCAATACTATAAGGTATTGTCTAAAATGTTTGGTTTCCAACAAAAATTTGTGAGACATGGAAAGAATCAGGAAACTATAACCTAGTCACTTAAAGAAAGTAAGACAACAGGTCATAAGAGCAACCAGATGTTGGATTTAACTGAAAAAGACTTCAAAGTATCCATGACAAATATGTCCAATATCTAACAGAAAATATATGATTAAAGATGTAAAGAAGATATGATAACTATGTCAAATCAAATAAAGAATTAGTAAAGAGATAGAAATTCTTTTTTTTAATAAAAATTCTGGAGAATTTTAAAGTAAATTCATTGGAGGTAGTTAACAGTATATGTGAACCACAAGAAGAAAGAATTAGTGGACTTGGAGGTAGATTGGTAGAGATTATGCAGTCTAAAGGACAAAGAGAAGAAAGAAGGAAGTAAAATAAACATAGGCTTAGAGAAATGTGGATCATTGTTAATAGTACAATATATGTGTAATAGAAAAGAGAAGGGGAACAGAGAAAGGAAGGGGAAGGAAAATATTCAAAGAAATAATAGTTGAAAACTTCCCAAACTTAATGGAAAACAATAACTTACACCTCCAGGATATTCAACAAACTCCACATAGGTTAAAAACAGAGATCCTCAAACATTAGAGTAAAATGCTGAAAGCCAAAGTCAAAGAGAATGGTTTCTTCATGTGAAATGCGCAGAAAAAACAAAACAGGAAATCGGTCAGTGATTGAGGCTGAGGAAGGATAGGGAATCAGAGATAGGTGATTGGTAAATGGCACTGAGTTTCTTTTTTCAGATGGTAGACATGTTCTAAATTGTAAGTTGCATATACCTGTGAATATACTAAATACCATTGAATTAATTCTTTTAATAGGTAAATTATACATTTTGTGAGTTATATCTCAGTAAAGTTGTTTAAACATAATTACTTTCATACAAATACCTGTACATAAATATTTATGGAAGTTCTATAGTTCATCATCTTGAATAAGTATAAACAAATCTGTCCTTTCACATATGTATGGATAAACAGTCTATGGTTCATTCTTGAAATGAATAATTCTCAGCAGTAAATAGTAAGAGCTGTTGATCACATGATAACATAGAAAAATCTTTGGGGTATTTGGATAAGTGAGAGAAACCAGACCGAAAAAGCTGTTTTATATGTTTATAAAGTGAAAACATAGGGATAAGGAAAAGCACATCAAGGGAGTTAATCAAGATGGTAACTTAGGAAGCTTCTGAGATTTCCTTCTTCCACAGATACATGAATACATGGAATAGTTCCTCCTGAAAAAGATTCAGCCTAGTCAAGTGACTTTTGAACACTGAACAAATGAGAAAATGCCCACATCAAAATGGGTAGAAAAGGCTGAGACACCCTTTTTTATGAACTCCAACCCCAATACAGTACAACAAAATATAGAAGGAACCCACAAGCACTATTTTTCCCTGAGGAACAAAAGAATTAGAATCGACATCTAGTTCCCTAACTAGAATCCTAATAGAGAGATGGGCCCCCAGAGCAGCTAGATTTGAAAGTCAACAGGGCTTGTGTTCACAAGATCCCTGGTGCAAACAAAAAGCAGTTATTAATAAGCTTGTAACCACTCATTGCTATCCCCACAGGGCTCAGTGCACATTGAGCAGGCAAAATTATCCATCTGCCTGTCTTTTCCTGAAAGAAGATTATCTGAGTACTTTAAAAGCGGCCTGAAGGCCAGTCTTCTAATTTAGCAGGGACCAGGACAAAATTACCAGAAAATAATTAACAAATATCAGTAGGAAGTCCAAACATACCAATAATTTCTCTAAATGTAAATGATGACATTCTCATGTAGAAAAAAATAGGACAATAGCAAAAAAAGAAAAACGAGGAAATAAAGAAAAGATGCAAGTATGTGCTGCCTTCAAGAGACTCAGCTTTAAGGGTGCATATAGACTGAAAGTGAAGTGATGGAAAAAGATATTAAAGACATGCAAATAGAAGCCAAAATAAAAAGGAGTAGTTATACTTATATCAGACCAAATAGATTTTAAACCAAAGACTATAACAAGACAAAGAAGGCCATTATATAATGATAAAGCAGCCAATTCATCAAGAAAATATAAACATTGCAAATACTTATGCACTCAACAAATGAGCATCTAAATATATAAACAAATATTAACAGATATGAAGACAAAACACACAAGGATACTATATTAGTAGAGGATATTACTTACTTTCACAGTGGCTTGATTATCTAAATATAAAATTAATAAGAAAATACTGGATTTAAACCATATCTCAGACTAGATGCAATTAATAAACATAAAACAAACATTCCAATCAATAGTGACAAAATACACATTGTTCTCAAGTGCACATGAACATTTTATAGGATAGATTGCATGTTAGGCCATAAAAGAATTCTCAATAAATTTGAGATTGAAATCATATCAAGCATCTTTTTGAATCACAATGTTATGAAACTACAAAATATTTATAAGACAAAAACTAGAAAACTCACAAATATGTGGAAATTAAACAGTATGCTCCCAAACAACTGAAAAATAATCAAAAGAGAAATAAAAATATCTTGAGAACTATGAAAAAGAAGTAAAATATATCAAAATGTATAGAATGCAATAATAGCAATTCTAAAAAAGAAGTTTGTAGCAATATGTACTTATAAGATTAAAAAAGATAAATGAACAACCCAAACTTACACTTAAAGGAACTAGAAGAACAACAAATTAAGCCCAAAGTTAACAGAAAGAAGAAAATATCAAGGTTCAGAGCAGAAATAAATAAAATAGAGACTAAAAAGAAAATAAAAAACATCAATGAATCTGAGTTTTTTTAAAGATAAACAAAATATAGAAACCATTATCTATACTCCTTAAGAAAAAGGGAAATGACTCAAATATTATGTATCAAAAGGAAGCATTACAACAGATAACACACAAATGCAAAGGATCATGAGACTACTATGAACAGTTATATACCAAATATTAGACAACCTAGAAAATATTAATAACATCCTAGAAACATGTATTTCAGTATTATAATGAAGAAATGGGAAATTTAAACAGATCAGTTAACCAGTAAGGAGATAGAATTAATAATAAAAAACATTTCAACAGAAAGTTCAGGGGTGCCTGGGTTGCTCAGTCAGTTGAGTGTCTCACTTCAGCTCAGGTCATAATCTCGTGGTTCCTGTGTTCGAGCCCTGTGTTGGGCTCTATGCTGACAGCTCAGAGCCTGGAGCCTGTTTCAGATTTTGTGTCTCCCTCCCCCCCTCCTCTGCTTGCAATCTGTCTCTCTGTCTCTCTGTCTTTCTGTCTCTCTCCCTCTCCAACATAAATAAACATTAAAAAAAAAAGTTCAGGATCAAATGTCTTCACTAAGTGAATTCTTCCAAACATTTAAAGAAGGATTCATAGTATCCTATTTCAAGCTCTTCCAAAAAAAAAAAAATAGAATAGAAGGGAACACTTCCAAACTCATTTTATAGGGCCAACATTATCCTGAATGCCAAAAGCAAACAAGGACACTGCAAAAAAAAAGAGAGAAAGAGAGGAAAAGAGAAAAGAAAAAGAAGGAAGGGAGGGAGGGAGGAAGGAGAAAGAAAGAAAGAGAGGGAGAGAGGGAGAGAGGAAGGTAGATGGGGAAGGAAGGAAAGAAGTGAGGGAAGGAGGAGGGGAGGGAAGACGAGAGGGAGGGAGGGAGGAAGGGAGGAAGGAAGGAGAGAAGGAAGGAGGGAAGGAAGGAAGATTATTATGAAATAAACCAGAAATAGAATGACAAATACTGCATGATGCCATTTGTATGTGGAATCTAGAAAACAAACAAACAAACAGAAAACAGAAACAGATGAGTTAAGTGTTTGCCAAGGCTAGAGTGTGGGGAAATATGGAGAGGTTGGTAAAAAGATACAAGCTTTTAGTTACTAAATGAATAAAGTATGAGGATTGAGTTTAGAACATGATGTCTATAGTTGATAATGCATCATACAATTGGAATTTGATATGAGAGTAGAATTTAAATGTTCTCACCAAAAAAACAGGTAAATATATGAGGTGATTGATGTGTTAATTAACTTGGTGGAGGGAATCCTTTCAATGTATACATATATCAAATCATTACATTTATACTTTATTTTACAATTTGTCTACTGAATCTCAATAAACCTGGAACAAAATAAACAATTTGGTGACTGTAAAGTTAGGGAGAAGGTAATGGTTGACTAGAATGGGGCCACTTGAGGGAGATTTCGGGGTGATGGAATCGTGGAAACTGGATAAGTGGACATATGATTATGAATTTATCAAAATTTTTCATTGCGAATTTAACTCGGTGCATATATATGTCTTGGGAAATTCTTGTATGAAATGCAGGTTGTTACATGTAAATGTAACCTCAGTGCAGGAGACAGGAAGAAAAGTAGCTGACAGGTTTTCAAAAGCAGGTGATCATAAAGCTAGAAACAAAAAGAATTTTATACAAATACTGTATGATAATTGACTTTTTTTCTTATAGGGATTATATATTAGCAATTCTGTAATCAATTTTTATGTATACTGCTATGAATAAATAATAAATTGTACAATAAATTGTAGAAAATGGGACTCAGGCTTCTCACTGTCAGAGTGAAGTTTTATATAAATGTGTCTAATACTAATGGTCAAGATTAGTTACTAAGGAAAAAAATAGATTAGCACACTAGTAATTTTTATATTGTCTTGACAATGATTAATGTTTTTTGGAGAAAAGATCAGGATGTAAAAATACAGTATTTGCCACTATAGACTAAAGTGTAAAGTTATTGTTTTTCTTAATCAGAGTTAAAGTTTGGGGAGATACAGAAGTTTTTAAAATAGAAAGGGAAGGGAAAAAGAGTCTGCAATGCATTAACTGATTATTTTTTATTTCACATTTCACTTAGTGCTACAATGATATAAAATTATTCTGTGCCTATCCATGGTGATTGAAGTAGTCTGAAGGAACAGAGCCATTTGGTTTTTGGATAAGATCCGTCTACACTATTCCTGTTGTAGGGCTTCTTATATCAGAAGTAAAATGACAACATATTTTTCGACTATGCCAGGAATTCCAGATCCTTTGTAGGACTAAGGGAAATGGACACACAGGAACTGTGCTGATTTTTACGGATGGAGGAGGGCTGCTCCTGCTGGCCAGGTCATACTTATGGGGATTGTTAATCAAGTGGCCACCTGCACCACTCTGAGTCATCACAGAGGATGCATACACTTGTGGATGGAAACACCTTAATTTTATAAGTACTCATTGAAATGTTCTAAGATGTTTTCAGCCTCCTGTGAACTGGCACAGTTTCTCTTGAAATTGAATAGCAAAGCATACACTTTAATAACAGAAGAAAAGCAAAGAACACTTAGGAACTGGCACTCTACATTCAAGGCATCATATTTCCATTCTCCCTTTCAACTTAATTCTCTTAGAATTATCGAGCTCTTGTAAATATCAAAAGGACCATTCACTGTCTTTGAGGGGAAATATGCTTAGTCGGAGCATTACACTTAGGTACAAAAATCAAAGACTTCTTATGCTTCAGCTTTCCCGTCAGGAAAATAGGAATAACTTAGGTAATGGTTACCTTCCACGGCCTTATTAGTAAAGTATAAAATTCTTTAACCCCTATGGAAGAAAATATGCACATCATTGTATAAATAAAAGGGAGAAATATTAGCCTTTTATGCAGCCCATGCATAACATATTCAACTTCACTCGATAGAATTATATAAAATGCCCTGCGGAAGTTATCACAGAAGCTACAGAGGAGATGTACTGTGGCTTAGAAAAAGGGCTATGGCCCTAGATATTTGAAGGGATACAATTTAATTCTAAAGTACTGGAGAGGTCGGGAAATGGAGTTAATAGATATTATTTTAGCAGGCTATTTTTATTTGTACTTTTAAATCCTGTCGAACAACAGAAAATTCCCACCGCACACTTTGTTGTGTCTTCCTAATGCTCTGACTGTGGATCTAAATGTTATTGAAAATTGTTTCTTTAATCCACTATCCCAGAGGTAGAAGCAGGAAAGACAAGGCTGTACAAAGTTGGCACAGCTCTCACAGTAAGTAGCGTTGCTCTGTGCTGCATGCCAAGTGCTGGAATTGTTGCTTCTGTTATGAAAGGAGAGAAACAAGTGGCCAAGCTTTCTTTGGAAATGAATACATCATTGGCCCCAGGGTAGATGTGGAATCACAGCCATCAGTGAATGGACAGTATTACAGAGAGAAAGCATATTGAGTGAGCCCACCTTTGTGATGGGAAGTAAGAAGCCATGTGGGAAAAGGCTGCTGAGCACTGGGATGCAGCTGTATCTGAAATCAAGAACTGGAGTGTGAGAGAATTATTTGTAACCATCTGGGGAAAAGTAGCTGCTGCTTACTGAGGAGCAGAGACTGGCCATGTTGGGGTGAGCCATCTTCCCAGCAAAAGAATTGGCCTGATATCAGGACTAAATTTTTTAAAGGACTTGCCATCCTCGTTTAGAATTTTTTAAGCAAGCATGAAAAGAGGGCAGTGGTTATTCGAAGGCCTATAACTTACCTTTGTAAAATGTTTTTTCCTTGTGTGTACAGTATGGCTGCATTATAAACAACAACAACACACAACTATTTAGGGCTTTTGCCTGATTGTGTGAAAGCACTGTCAATTGGCATCCTGGATAATAGAAATATGAAGTCTGTTCCTTGAACAAATGCAGAACCTAACACTGGCAGGCCCATTTATAACAGAGTAATAAGTAAAATTCAAACCTAAATTTAGAGCCTTTAAAGCATAGATTGAATGGAATGTCACTTTTATTGATCTTTATCAACCTTGTTTGCTCCACATACATTTTATATCTCTCATTTCTTCTATTTTTCCACATCTCATTTTGTTTTGCTCCTTTTATCTGACCCAAATTGAACCTCTGTGTTATTTGCTATATTGGTTAGAATTGCATTGAATTGCATAAAATGGCAGTCAGAGGCTTCACCAAATAAGAGTTTACTTTTGAAGTCTGAGGATAAACTGTTGTGGGTCTATGAAGCGGTGCTCTCCCCATGATATCAAAGACGTCCTAGCCAGCTGCATTTTTCCTTCCAAACTATCCTTAGCATAGAGCTTTCATACACCTGGCTCCAAAATGCTGCTGTACCTATAGGCACCCTTTCTACCTTCCAAGAAAGAAAAAAGGCCTGTGAGTTAGAAAAATGTTCGAAGAAATATGTTAGCTAAATCTTTGTACTTCTAAAATATTGGCACCTCTGTATAACAGATTGTCTCAAGCTGGTTTACATGGCCACCCTATGTGAAGGGACTCCGACAAAACTGGGATTCTCCTTAGCCCGAGATGCATGATCAGAGTAGACAACTACGTTGTACTGCAGTGGCCCTTCTGAGTTAATACTCTTTTCTGCTGCCTGTTTTAACTATAATTGTGCAGTTAGACTGTAATTTCTTAATGAAATCTATTGATTTATTATACAGTCCCTTTCTCAAAAAGCACTTAAAGTATCTGATATTAACTCATTATCAACGTTTTTCAAAGTTTAATGTGTACGTGGGTGTGTACCCGTGGTAAAACCCAGATGACCGGCCCCCTGCTGACTGCTGACCTCAGGCCCCATCCCTCACTTGCTTTCATACAAATGACCCCTGTTTGTAATTTGATGTGTATTTTCTACATCTTTTAAATGTAGTTATATTGTAATTGCATATATGTCACTACTTAAAAATATTACATAGCAATTTAAAATATTTTATATGAATGGGTTTGCTTTTGTCTGCTTTACAGCGCCTGAATTTTTTTTCACAAAATTGGATTTTTAAAAAATTAGAAATGCAGTCTTTGTAAAATAACTGAGGAACATTCAGCCACGTTTTGAGGACGCCCTGTATTACTCCTAGACATACACTGACATAAATTGTAAGATAAAATATACAAAAAAACATTGATGATTCATACAGAAAATGTCTAATGTTTTAATCTCTTTAGAATAAGACTTTTCTCTCTTACACTGAAAAATGTGGCAGTTTATCAGTTTTTCCAAAATTCATGACTAGTTATTAACTTGAGACTATACCTTTAATAAAAGCTTGACACTAATTAGATTGTATTTTTATGATTATAAAAGTGAAACATGGTTATCATAGGATATTAGAAACATAAATATATAAAAATTAAGTGAGAATGACAGATAATCAAACACCGACAAGAGTTAGTATCAATATTTGTTTCCTTTCCAGTATTTAAGTTTATAACACTTGCATGCTTGACAATTAGTATAAATATGTGTTTTGAATTCTGCTGTTGAAACATTACATTTTACTTTTTTCACTTATTTTCTCATGTGTCATTTATAATTTGAGAATAACTTTTAATATTTCTATAATATTCTTTAATAATGGCCTTTAGTTTTCCTCCTTACTTATTAAATATTTACTTTGCTTTAAAATTTCTGTCCTGTTTGTTGCCATAAGCATTCTAAATCTTTATGATAATTTCTATAAGCTAGATTCCTAACAGTTCTAATGCTGGTCAAAAGGACACGAATATGTTTATCTTCTGATACATACTACCACATTGTTGTCTAGTTACTAAGAGTTCAATAATAATGCAATTGTTTTCAGCATGAAATGTCATTTGACATCCTCCAGGTTCATCATATACTATGACCAGATGGATTTATGCCTGGGATACAAAGATAGTTCAACATATGCAAATGTATGACTATGTAATAGTTTATTAACCAAATGAAGGATAAGAATTATATGATTGTCTCAGTAGATGGAGAAAGAGTGTTTGATAAAATCTCACACCCTTTTATGATAAAAACTCTTGGCAAGTTAGGTGTAGAAGAAACTTAACCCAATGCAATAAAAGCCATATATGAAAAACCCACAGTTAAGATATTTAATGGTAGAAAACCAAAAACCTGAATTCTAAGACCTGGAACAAGGCAAGGATGCCCATTCCCATCACTTCTATTCAACATAATCTTGGAAGTTCTCACTAGATCAATTAGGCAACAAAAAGAAATCAAAGGTATCCAAATCAGAAAGTAAGAAGCAATTTTTTTACTGTGAACTCTTATTTTGTTTTTCTGCTTGGGAAGTCTTCCAACATTCCAAAATACATGTTCTCCTATATTTTATATGTATGCACTTTTCTTTCTTTTTATAGGTAACTCTTTAACCTTCCAGGAGCTAATCCTGAGATAAGACTAACTTGAATAGAATATACCATGTTAGGATCTAAGTTGATATTTTTAAAAAATCATTAACCAGTTTGCCCAGTATCATTAACTAATTAATTATTGCATTTACTACTGATTTGTGAAGAAATATTGTATATATTATGTATATATAACAGTAAACATTCTGCAGATTTTTATCTAAACAATTTTTATTACTCTATTCTTCTTATAATACATTATTTTAATATTCAAGGCTTTGTAAAGCATTTGCTTGCTTTCATGTATCTTTATTCTTCCAGGAAAAAGTGTAAAAGCATTTTACCAAACCGTAAAGAAAATGCTGCTATTTGTATTTTAATTTATGTTTTCAAATTTAATGCTTCTATATATTTAACTAAAATCAGAAATTTCTTATTTATAGATGCCACATAACTATTTACATCTCCCAGCTAGTTTCATTCTTTCATATATCCAAAATGCAATGTTCTTTGCCTAAGGTGAAATCTGAGAGGGGCCTCTATCTGTTTGCTCAGTGGTCGTTGACTTTGCCTTCCTTGATCATATCTGAAGAAGGCAGTAGAAAATATGCCTCATAGATGGTAGTAGAGTAACAAGGATTATTTTAAGATTCAAATAGAATCTCTTTTAGTCCAGGCTGATGGGATTTTGGCAGTACACAACTTTTAACTATTTAGTTTTTATCTGTTTGATTGCAATAGGTTCATGTGTCAGAAGCCATGTCCAAAGTTGTTGCATTGCATTGGTTTTTATCTGCCAAGCTGCTGTCTGCCTCTCTCTCTCTCTCTCCCTGTCTCTGTCTGTCTCTCAACCCCTGATTGCAAACATCTGGGCCTATCAAGCTTCAGGGAAGAATCATACATCTGGTCACCTTTTCTGAGCTGATTTATGTAATAATTTTTTTTTCTGCAAAACCCATTCATCGAATCTTCTGTGATATTTTCGAACCATCCAGAATTTTTGATAATGATAATCGAGTGCCCTCGATTTGACCTTTGCTCAGAGGTCAAATTGGTTTAATTGGCTTTATTCGTGGGTGTTCATCTCAATTTTTAACAGTGGGATTTAGAAGTAACTGCTTCTTCCAAACCTGACTCTTTTTTTGTGTTTCATTTTGCTTGTAAATCCAATATTTTTTTTCTAAAATTAACTCCTTCTTATAACAACTGACATATGCTGAAAACACTATCCCAACACTTTCTATTAATTGTCTGTTTTACAGACTTTTCCCTTAGGGTTTCAAGTTTGTTAGGTATATGCTCTATCTTCCAGATTATTGTTGTCAAACTTTAGTAAATGGTTTGCCACTGCGTATCATGTATTGATATATTGCCATCTTTCAGCTTCTAATATGCAGTTTCCTGGTGTTGCCCAATCTCTAAACCAGTGAGGGAAACTGAGTCACTGGGAGGTTGAGAAGATATTCAGTAAAACACAGCTAGGAAGTGATGAAGCTGTTATTTGATACCAGATGGCCTAACTGCAGAGCCAAATGTTAGCCACTCTGCTAAATATCTGTATTAAAGTTATACTGTAAGAGAAAAAAATGAAAATGCTATTCTGTTTCATTAATTTATTTCACCTCTGTTATCCATGATCTTGTGTAACATCAGATATTGATTATAGATATTATAGGTAAAAAGAAAACCCATATGATCATAAAGTAGAAGTGTATATTCTCCTCTTCATTCATTATCAAGTAATATCTATATTTTGTACCACACACACATTAAAATATAAAGACACACATACACACAGGACTGTAATTTTTTTCGTAAATATAAACTTTATATTTTTAAGAATAGTTCTAGATTTACAGAAAAGATACAAAGAACAGAGAATTTCTACACACCCTGCATCTAATTTTCCTTATTATCAATATATTTCATTAGTATAAATCATTTATTCCAATTAACAAACCAATATTCATGCATTACTGAAGTCCATAATTTACCTGGATTTCCTTAGTTTTTGTTTATTTTTTTTTAAATAATTTTTTTTAATTTATTTTTGATACTGAGAGAGACAGAGCATGAGAGGGGGAGGGGCAGAGAAAGAAGGAGACACAGAACTGGAAGCAGGCTCCAGGCTCTGAGCTAGCAGTGGCTCTGAGCTAGCAGTCAGAACAGAGCCTGATGCGGGGCTCGAACCCACAAACGTGAGATCTGACCTGAGCCGAAGCCGGAGGCTTAACCGACTGAGCCACCCAGGCACCCCTGGATTTCCTTAGTTTTTACCAAATATTCTTTTTTCAGTTTCAGGATCTCACTCAGATACCATGTTATATTTACTTGACATGTCTTCTTCAGCTCCTCTTAGCTGTGACAGTTTTCCCAGACTTTCCTTGTGTTCAGTGACCTTGACAGTTTTGAGGAGTATTGGTCAGGTATTTGTAGGATGTCCCCCTGTTGGGATTTGTTTGATATTTTTATCATGATTAGACTGGGGTTATAGATTTTGGGGAGAAAGACTACAGAGTTAGAATGTCATTTTCATTACATTACATCACATCCTATTTTGGTTATATACTATTGACATGAGTTCTCAATATTGACCTTGATCACCTGATTGAGGTAGTGTTTTTCAGGTTTCTCCACTGTAAAGTTGCTCCTCTTTCTTCCCTTTCCAGTAGAGGGACAGCCTTTAAATATCTGGCCAGTACTCCTCAGAACTGTCAAGGTTATTAAAAACAAAGTCTAGGAGACTGTTACAGCCCAGAGGAGCTGAAGCAGACATGGCAACTAGATGTAACATGGATGGACATCAATATCGATATGCACAGCTCATGCATGGGGAGGTGGAGAGTTATGTTCCACCTCCTTGGAAGCAAAGTATACAGATCATCCAGTGCTTATAAATGTCTGGAAAGGGTGATTTTTTTATACTGTCAATATTTTTCAGACTATGTAAAGTGACAGTTCCTGGTTTTTAGAAAATGAATTTAGTTTCTCATCAGTGAGAGGATTTATGAGCCATCGTGACCTTTACAGAATGAAAAGCACACAGCATGAGTCTCACAGAGAAGAAACAAAATGATAAATGAAGATGTAGATATCATTGAGATTTATAGGTTGTATAGAGGCATGTCTTTCTGTTTACTTAGCACCATTAGAAGATAAGTTATTTCTATACATTTGAATAATAACACTAAATGATGGCAAGATGCAAGTTAATGAAATGTCAAAATTAGAGTGCTAAAGATCACTTCCAAATCCATCCTGTGTTTGCCTAAGTTTTTTTTATAAGCCTCCAAGAAATCAACTTTTTTTATTTGTATGTGGTACCCATGTCATCAAAAGAATAGCATTAAAGGTAAAATTTTGAAATTTTTACTAAAATATATATAAAGAAAAACACATGTTATAAGTATGCAGCTTATGAAGTTTTTACAAAGTGAATATACCCACGTTTCCAAAATGTAGATCAAGAAATACTACATTACCAACACCAGAGATACCCCAATACGCCTCTTCAATCACTTTTATGTTTTCAAAAGTAAACATAAATCTTATTTCTAACACTGTAGATTATTATTTTCTTCTTCTTTTGTTCTTCATATAAATTGTATACATCAGATATTTATATATATAGTATATTTCATTGTATACATCATATATTTATACATATAAGCATATACATATATCTATTTGTATGCCTGACCTCTTTTACTCAGTATTCATGAGATTCAACCATTTTGTTGTATTGTGTGCATTTATAGTTCCTTTATTATAACTGCTACATAATATTCTGTTTAGGAATATATATAATAATTAATTTACTCTATTATTGGATATTCGGGTAGATTTTACTATTAGGAGATTATGAATAGTGCTGCTATGATCATTTTTACATGTATCTTCTAGTGAATAGATTTATGTATTTCTGTTATGTATTCATGAAGGAATTGAATTGTTGGAGCATAGGGTAAACCTATGTTGACCTTTAGAAGATATTGTCAAACAATTTTTGAAAATAGGAATACCAGTTTGCCCTATCATTAGCAGTATATGAGAGTGAGCTCTAGCTGCTCCACATTCCCAAAATCAATTTTTGTTTTGTTCATTTTCAATTTTGCTATCTTGTTCATATATAGGGGCATATTATGGTTTTAATCTATATTTTATCATTAAATAATATAATTGAATAAATAATTTTATTTATTGGACACTTTATCTTATTTTGTGAAAAATCTGTTTAATTCTTCTCAATTTTCTTAAAATTTGCCTTTTTTATTGACTTATGCAAATTCTTTATATATTTTGGATGAAGGGCTTTTGTTGGGTATATTTACTGCATATGTATTTTTCTACTATGTAAGATCAAGTTACAGTTTTCAATAGTGACGTACTAAAAAGAAGTTTTAAACCTTGATATACATGTACACAGACATACAAACACACATTTACATTATTGTTGATGTTTTCTTATCCCCTCTTAAGAAATCTTTGCCTTTACCTAGGAGATAAAACATTTTTCTATATTTTCTTCTAAAATCCTTATAGTTTAATTGTATATTTATGTCTATAATCTATCTAGAATCAATTTTTGAATTGGGTATGAAGTAGAGGGCAAGATTTTTCCCCCCTTAGGAAAATCAAAATCAACATCATTTTTTATTTTTTATTTATTTAAAACTTTTTAATGTTTATTCTTTTTTTATAGTTTATTATAAAGTTGGTTTCCATATAATACACAGTGCTTCTCCCCACAGGTGTCCTCCTCCATGCCCATCACCCCCCTTCCCCTCTCTCACTTCCCCCTCAGCCCTCAGTTTGTTCTCAGTATTCAAGAGTCTCTCATGATTTGCCTCCCTCCCTCTCCCCAACTATTTTTTCCCCTTCCCCTCCCCCATGGTCCTCTGTTAAGTTTCTCCTGTTCCACTTATGAGTGAAAACATATGGTATCTGTCCTTCTCTGCTTGACTTAATTCACTTAGCAGGACACCCTCGAGTTCCATCCACATTGCTACGAATGGCCAGATTTCATTCTTTCTCATGGCCATGTAGTATTCCATTGTATAGATAAACCACATCTTCTTGATCTGTTCATCAGTTGATGGACATTTAGGCTCTTTCCATGATTTGGTTATTGTTGAAAGTGCTGCTATGAACATTGGGGTCCATGTGCCCCTATGCATCAGCACCTCCGAATCCTCTGGGTAAATCCCTAGCAGTGCTGTTGCTGCATCATAGGGGAGTTCTATTGTTTATTTTTTAGAGAGAGAGAGAGACAGACAGACAGACAGACAGAGCATGAACAGGGGAGAGGCTGGGAGAGAGGAAGTCAGAATCTGAAGCAGGCTCCATGCTTGAAGCTGTCAGCACAGACCCTGACGCTGGGCTTACATCACCGACCATGAGATCATGGCCTGAGTCAAAGTCGGACGCTTAACGACTGAGCCACCCAGGTGCCCCTCAACATCATTTTTTTTTAATGACTATATTTTTCACAATTGCATTGAGTGGTCTTGCATTTGTTGATAGATGCCATTGAATTATATGTCTACAGTTATGCCCATTCCACATCATAAGTAATATAGCTTTTTCTAATTAAGGCAGTATGGTACTGATATTTGGTAGTTTAAGTTCCCTAGCATTGTGCATCTTCAAGATTCCCTTGCCCCTTCTTAGAGTTTTGCTTTTTCAAGTGAAATTTGCTTCTCAATTTTCAGACACATACCCTCATATATGTAAGTTAAACATACAACTATAAATAAATAGTATATTAAAGTTATATTTTATTATATAAACATAAATATAAAATATAGTGTGTTAATTTAGAAGTTTTATCTTCCTTTTATTAGCTTTATTTATTATATTATTTCTTTAAAAATTTTTTTAATGTTTATTTTTGAGAGAGAGAGAGAACGCGAACATAAGCAGGAGAGAGACAGAGAAAGAAGGGGACCAGAATCCAAAGCAGGTTCCAGTCTCTGCACTATCAGCACAGAGCCCAGCGTGGGGTTCAAACTCACATACCATGAGATCATGACCTGAGCTGAAGTCAGCCGCTTACTGACTGAGCCACCCAGGCACCCCTTATTATGGTATCTAATAAATTTGTTAGATTTATTACACACTCTTCATTAGATTTGTTTGTAGGCATTTGATATTATCTGATGCAATCATAAATAGTAGCTTTTTAACATAATCTCTATGCACTGATATTATTATAAATAAATTAATACATTAATTTTAACCCTATAAATATTCAGTATTATTTTGACCTATGAAATATCAATTTTATATTATCAAATATAATAATTTGCTTTGAATCCAGTGATATGGTTATATTTACATATTAATTATAATAGTTGAGCTGTTGATCCTTTTGGATTTTCTATTATGAGATTGTAAATAATGACAATTTTATTTTTGTAAATTTTTGTTGTTTTTTTTTCTTCTTTCTCACTTTATTGCTTTGGCTAGGCTCTTAATGCTACTTTAAGAATCACTGTATCTACTCTGTTACTGCCAATGAGCTATGAAACTTTTTATGGATTTTGGATTGGAATTTTGACTATATGCACACAAAAAATAGAGTCAGCTAATGATAAAAATAGAGGCCATCTTGAGCTTCTGATTTCTTATATAGTAAATAATATGTATTTTTAAAAGAGCAACCCTGTGAAATGACTATAACACTATTATAAGAACTTTGATTTTCTTTGTATGACTTTGTATAATGTGTATAAATAATGAATATTTGTACCTGCTTGATAACGGGTATTTGTTTTAGCACCTTAGTTAGATTTTAACTGTATTTGAGATTAGTAAACATGTCTTACTTTTCTACATTCTCTATAGCTCTAAATGGGTAAAAAAAAATCAGATCCTTATATGTATATTAATTAGATAATTATGTTGGATCAATTGCAATAACTTAAAGAATTCTGTTGCTCTTAAATATGGAAAATTATGTATAATATAAGTAGTACTAGAGTTTCTAGTGCACCTCACAGTTGGGAAGCACTTAAAATTAGTCATAAAATAATTTCAATATGTTATTTTACTTGAACCTTACATTTATTGAGGTAAGTTTTTCAAAAGCTCTAGTATATAAACACATGATACTTGCACATACTATGGTTTCATATAATGACATCTAAATAATAACTTTACCACCATCTGGTGAGTCAGACTTCTTGGCACAGTGATAAAACAAGGTATACTGAGCACCTACCATGTACCAGACATTGTGTAAACCACTGTATATTAAAGAGATTTGAAGAAACCATGATTCAAGGCATTTTGGTACCTAAGCTGAGAAGAGAAATTAAAATTGCCACTTGACAGCAGAGGAGGAATCCCAAGGATTAAACTTTCTTTAAAAGAGAGCATTTATCCAGATGGATTTAACCTAACTTTATTCCTCAGTACACTGGAAAGAAAGCAACATATGGCATAATACATATGGATTATTTTTTTAAATTATTTACTTATTGAGAGAGAGAGAGAGCGAGAGAGAGAGAGAGAGAGCGAGCATGTTTGGGGGTGGGGGGACAGAAAGAATTCCAAGCAGGATCTGTGCTGTCAGCACGGAACCTGATGAGGGGCTCAATCTTGCAAACTGTGAGATAATGATGTAGGTCAAAATGAAGAGTCAGATCCTTAAACAATGGAGCTGCCCAGGCACCCCACATGTGGATTATTCTAGGAGCTCCTAGTTTAGTTCTCTACCCTGGAGCCTTACTCCTCCTGCACAGTGTTGTTATATAAGATTAACATTTCCCAAACACAAAATATATAATTTCTCAAAGCTTACAGGTTTTCCCCATTCCGACCTATGTCATATCCTATTCCCCTCTTTCTTCTTCTGAATAATATACACATTCTTCAGTATAGCTATTGAATGTCACCATTATCAATTCTTACCGTAGTTATCCAATTACTACCATAATGTGCGCCCTCACTTTCCCCACATGGATCACTGAACATAGAATGTTCATGATAAATCTGAAACCTATGCTTGTCATGTCTTGATTTCCCAGTTGAAATGGTTTCCCCCCCCTATCTTTTCTATCTATTCCAGTGATTCCTCAGTTTTTCTCCATCTTGGACCTTAATAAGATTTTAACTAACGCTATGTCCCCTAAAACTCTCCTATGCACTGGTCTATAAGAAACCTTGATATATTCTAACCCTAATTACCTTTCAAGACCCAACTTGTATTTCACAGCTGACTTCCTCAGCTGCATGTTGATTACTTTTCTTCTCTAAATTTCTATATCAATGAATCTTTTAATAACAGCCTATGTGTACTTTAATGTCCTAAAGGGCAGTCTTTTATATATTTTATAGACATCTTTTAGCACAGAATACTTATTAACACTTGTAAAGTGAATAAAGTTCTATATAATTACAATAGATAGTATTTAAATCTTTTGGAAAGATGAGGCAAATAAAAAAATGTGTTAAGGTCTGTGATAGTTTTCTTAACCTTCAATGTATTCCAGAATATACATGGAATTTTATTTTTTTAAATTTTTTAAGGTTTTATTTATTTTTGATACAGAGAGAGACAGAGCATGAGAGGGGGAGGCGCAGAGAGAGAAGGAGACACAGAACTGGAAACAGGCTCCACGTTCTGAGCTAGCTGTTAGCACAGAGCCTGACGCGGGGCTCAAACCCAGGAACCTGAGATCTGACCTGAGCCGAAGTCGGAGGCTTAACCGACTGAGCCACCCAGGCGCCCCTACAGGGAATTTTAAAACATTCATCCTCTAACATGAAAATTCTGATTCAGTATGTCTGGAAGATACCATGAGTTTTATTGTTTTTGTTTGTATGTTCCACAGAGAATTCTCATCTGTACCCATGGTGGACAATTGCTGGTTTTTTTTAATGTTTATTTATTTTTGAGAGAGAGAGACAGAGATAGAGTGCAAGCAGGAGAGGGGCAAAAGGAGAGGGAAACAGAATCTGAAGCAGGATCTCAGGGACTGCAAGATCATGATCTGAGCCAAAGTTGGAATCTTAACTGACTGAGCCACTCAGGTGCCCCAACAACTGCTGTTTTTAAAGCTGACAATAAATAGACCACTTCTCAATAATAGACTTTGTATTAATAAATATAATATACAAAACTGTTACATATTTTTAAAAATTGCTTTGCTTACAAGGTGTACCACAATAGTTCTATCTAGCCAAGCATAGTCATAATTGTTAAAGATTAATCATAAAAAGTCTGCTGACATAAGAAGCTTATCTTCATCAAATCTATGCAGTTGAGATAGTTCAGTGGTTACAATAGGAAAAGCGTAAAATCCTATGCTGAGAACAAAGTAGGAACCAAATAAATACTTGTTGATTAATTGAATTAAAGTCATTCTAGATGGGATTTCCGTATTCTGGATTTTGAATATGGTCATTTTCTAGTACTTTTATTTTAATTATTAATTTATTTTAATGTTTATTTATTTTTGAGAGAGATAAAGCACAAGCAGAGGAGAGGTAGAGAGAGGGAGACACAGAATTTGAAGCAGGTTCCATGCACTGGGCTGTCAACACAGAGCCCAACATGGGGCTCGAACTCACCAACTCAAAATCATGACCTAAGCTGAAGTCAGAATCTTAACCAGATGAGCCACCCAGGCACCCCTTATAGTAACTTTTAAAAATTATTATCATGGAATGAAAGGGAGCTCATGCTTGAACCAACAAATATTTTTCTAAATTTCAGGTTTTTGTTTTTGAAAAGAGGGTAGTATAAAAGTTATTATATATTTTGTGTAATTTCACAGAGAATGTCTATTGTACAAATCAAATCATATCCTGAAATATAACAACTACATGTAATAAATGCTCACCTATATCAAGTGGAAAATAGTTCTATCCTTGAATGTATTAGGTGGCTTCTTAATCCCAGTAAATTATGCTGAATATTTTTCCCAAAAGATAAAATGTCATGTAGTGTATGTATACATATATATATGAATTGTATATGTGAATATGTGAATTGTATAATGCATATTATATATGTACATATGCATGTATATGTATAGTAAATATTCAGGCTTTTTGATTTTCTATTGTATATGTACATACACACACACACACACATATTTGCATGTATAAAATGCAAACCTTGAACACCAAAACCTGAGAATCTACTATATTAAAGAGCCTTTGTTTATATCACTGTAGGGACATCAGTATGCATTTTATAACCATATTATGACTGAGGATGCTGGAGGTCTCGTAAAGGTACATAGCAAACTGTTTTAGCTTGGAAAAAAACTCAATCCCAACTTCTAGTACTTCTCTTATTATTAATGGGTATTTTTGACCCAAGATAATTTTACCTTGTTTTAAATTTTAGTCTAAATATTCACAGTCTTCTGCTCATAGACATATTTATTCCCATCACGTTTATAATTATTTGCTTGAAATTATCATTAGAGAAATTATAGAGCAGGTTTTCATAAGCATAATTATCTTTTCTGTCTTCAGCACCTCAGCCTCCATACCTTAATTCCGCCTCTGCCTTCATATGATCCTACATCACAAAGATATAAATTATAACGTTATGCAGATAAATTCCAAGCAACATTTAGCAAATAGCTTTGTCATCCATTACTAATAAGTATACACATATGAAATTCAGTGGAAGGAAGCACTTTATGTGAATACATTTACTGTTGTTAGTCCTGGCAGGAAAGTAAAGACGAATAAATTTTGCCAAGGCTAATGTTTTACATTCATTGTCTACAGTTCATGTGATGTCTCTTTAACATCTCTTAAATTTTGTTTCTTTATGGAGAAGACTTGTCCTCTTTTCATACAAGGGACCTTTCACTGTATTAGCTTTTGTTGGCTTCTTCAGCATCTATTTTAGAGCTGACATTCAGACCAAATGCAAGTGTATTGTTGAGCAAGGTAGATGTGGTGGTGCTGTGGGGGTTTTTTTTGTGTTTTTTTTTTTTTTTTACATTCATTAACTTTGGTTACATTTTGTGCCCTTAGCTACAGGTAGAACATGCCTGAATATAACAAGAAGAAAAACTCAACCTTGAAACTTGGGTTGATGTTGGTAAGGTATTTGCAGAATAGATCTGAGTCCCGAATATTTCTTTTTATGAAGTCACCAATTCATTAAGACTCCTATTTAATTATTTTGTATTTTCCTATATGAGCAGCTTTTTATTCATGCTTATTTCACCTAAAACTCCCTCTCTCCTACTTAGCATGTAAACCCAATTCAAATTTCACGTTATCCAAGAAGATTCCTTTGATCACACTTGCTCAGTGAACTTTTATTCCTCTTAACTTTCATAGCCCTTACTCTTGATATAAGATAATTAGAAGTTATATGTTGTCTGGTATTGAAGTTATCTCTATGTTTTTGCTCATCTTGCTTTGCTGTTTCTACTTCCACTCCTTGAGTAAGGGGTTTATAATTCATATTTCTTTGCATTCTCCTTAATATCAAGAACAACTTCATTTCCATGAAGGTTAATTTGTATGTATTGGATGATCGACATTTTATGATAAATAAAATCAAGCTTAGTTTGTAACTTCTGTATTAAAACTGGCAAATATTTACATGGTTTCATGCTTGAAAAGCATTTCTGAAATTCTAAATGTAAGCAAATCCTCTGTCCTGATCCCTTTTGCTGTCAAAACCCTATGTGGTTTATTACCCACATGCTGTAGTATGATTGTGTGTTCTATAGCAAAAAGTATGATCCAGTTATGGAAATTAGAATCAGCAAAGAATTGTGGTTCTCCAAATATGTAGTCATAAAAGCATTCAAGTTTCAACAATGATTTTTTAAATTTTATAAATATAAATGCAGTTTAATTTAACCTTATCATTTATAATTGTGAAGTACTAGACTTTGGCTTGCAGAGCCATCTTTTTTTTAATATAACACAATTTATTTTTTTAACATTTGCAATTATTTTCCATCATTTACAATACAGTAGTTACAATTACACTCCAAACAGAAAAGCAAAGTAAAAAATCAAAACCCCAACTTCTATTTCATGTAATTAGACTTATACAGAAATTAGAAGGTTAAGTAACAACTAGTTAATCACCTAATTTCACAGCTATCTGAAATGGTGATCGTTATATTGCTGCTTATCTATGATACATTCAAGATACATGATACAATTTATTACTTGCCCATAAGCTACAACACAGCCTGCTTAATACCTTTCCTTAAATTTCACCTCTATACTACAATATACTTGAGGTCTATGCAATCATCCATTTATATAGGAAATGGATGATTAAGTCTTTGGTGTTGTGAAAGCAACTTCATTTAAACATAACCACCCCCACCACCAAAAAAAGAAGAGGAAAAAGAAGTAACAAAAATAATAAGGGAAAAACCCAAGACACACTTCCTAGGGGGAAAAAAAACAAAAAAACAAAACAAAACAAAACAAAAAAACAGCATGTAATTTCTGTCCTTGAC
>NC_043704.1:56942344-56947303 GCF_006229205.1 Suricata suricatta
TTGAAGCTAGATCATTCTGAAAATTTCCTGTTAGACCTATGAGTGTGAACATATGGTTTCTGTCCTTCTCTGCCTGACTTATTTCGCCTAGCACAACACCCTCAAGGTCCATCCACTTTCCTACAAATGGCCAGATTTCATTCTTTCTCAGCAATGATTTTTTTAGAATTTTCTAACTAGCTAAAGGTAATTTACATCCCTACCTCTAAAAATAGCCTTGACATGACATCAATGTTGGCATTATCTAATATAAAAAATGATTGGTGTTCATGAATTAAGTGATATCAAATTCTTGTGATCCAAGCATCAATGAGTTAATTTCCAGATTTTGTGAATTCAGTACCATCAAAATTTGGCCAGGGCCTTCTAACTCATGAAGACATAGCAGAAAGCTGCCACAATTCTAATTTAAACTATCATACCATTAATTTCTTATAGAGCAGCTTCCACTGTTAGGTACATATTTGTTCCCACATGCAAAAAAAAGCTCTGAAGTTTGAAGAGATCATAGCCATAAGGGGAAGGTTTTGTAGAGATGTAGCATTCATCTCACTGATTAGGCTCAGGGAAAAAAATGCCGAGGAAGACAGTCTTAAGAAAGTAAAATTAAATCATGGATTAGTTCTCTGGGTTACTAATGTACTTTAAACCCTGGAAGTATTTATAACTTTGAGTTTTAAAGCATCCTAATATTACTGGATTATATTGTTTGGAGTTGGAAAATAGAATCCTTTTGAACAGAGATTAACAATCATATTGAGGCTGCAGTAAATGGTAAGAATGCTGACTGATACATGGATAGGTTCCAATCAACTCCAAAGTCATGGCCTTTATATGTGTTAAGTGCTTTCTTTAAAGATATAAGTAACTATTTTGAGCATGAAACACAACTTCTTGAGACTTCTGTACAAATAGTGGGTTTCTTAAATATTTCATGTCAACACCAGGCTGAAGCATTTTAAAAGTAAGCCTAGTGGGGATGGCAAAACCTCTAAGATTCAAATATCCATTTTGGGCATGTGTTTGATACTGCGAATGAGGTCTGCTATAAAAATTATCTTACCAAATTTCCACAGTTTAGGTTAGCTGCATTTTAAGACCTAGAATAAAAGGCTCTTTCAACATGTAATCGTCAAAATTAAATCATGATCATTGTATCACACTTAATTGGTTATAACACTTGCAAAGATGGAAAGCATTTTACAAAGCATAAGTCAAAAATTGATATTCTAAAGCTAGTTTACATAAACTAAGTGGTTTTTATATCTCTAACATTCATTGTTCTTTAAGGTTAACTGTCTATATGTTTATTAGCAATAAGATTGCTTATTCAGAAAATAGATTCAATCTTGATATTAGTGGTACAAATATTTTGAGAGTATACATTTGTAAAAGAGACCAATATTACATGTTGTAATAATTCCACTTTAAGGTAAAAAATAATATTTTAGAAACATAAATATGAATAGTGAGTTATTCTCGTTACTTTGAGCTCTTTCTTTTTATTGTGACTCACAGATAGTTTAAGTGATTTGCTTCAGGACTCACAAAATATTCAAAGTGATACTGTATGATTCTGAGCAAGGAATATTCTTAAAGAAGGAATGTATTGTACTCAGTTTAAGGCTTTGCATACTGAGGACTTGCCATGTCCACAGACATGTTTATTTAGGATGACAAGCGTAAATTGACCCATCATCTACTCTGCAGTAACTTTCCATTTGGAGCAGATCCAGTTGCCACGCAGAGCGCCGCCATACATATCTAGACAGACGTATACCTCACTACAGACACCATGGCTAAGACCACCACAGCGCTCTGCAGCTGGTCATCAGTGAAGCGTGTGAGAAGGGAAAAGCGATAAGACTAATCAACAGTTGTAAAACTAGAGTAAATAAAATATTTAGATCAAGTTTTTATCTAAAAATGTTGAGAATTGGGCTTCATGTCTTTTGAGTATACATAGTTTTAGGCTTTTCAGTTTAATAGCACAGCAGTCAAGTAGCTGTGAAAGTGCTGCTTTCAAAATATGTACCATTAAATAAACAAACAAATAAATGTGTGTGTGTATATATATGTATATAGATATATATGGTGTGTTGAATATATATATGTGTGTGTGTATATGTACACACACATGCACACACATACACATATCATAGAGTGTAACGGTTAAGAGCTCGGGCTATGCGGTGACACAGATTTCACTTTGATTTCTAGTGCTGGTTTATAATTTACATGAGCTTGGGCAAGTTACTTAAACTTGGCAAGTCTTCATTTCTTCACTGATAAATTTAGCGATGATACCAACGTTACAGAAGAGTTCTAAAGCTTGAGAGATAAATAACGTAAAATGCTTAGCACAATGTCTGGAAAGGTGCTAAATATTTTTTTAAGATAGTCCATGAAAAGAAGATCACAGGGGCTCCTGGGTGGCTCAGTCGGTTAAGTGTCTGATTTCAGCTCAGGTCATGATCTCATAGTTCCTGAGCCTTGTATCGAGCTCTGAGCTGACAGCTCAGAGCCTGCATGGGATTCTCTGTCTCCCTCTCTCTCTGCCCCTCCCCTGCTCTCTCGCTCGCTCTCTCTCTCTCTCTCTCTCTCTCAAAAATAAATAAATAACATTAAGAAAAAGAATGGGGTGCCTGGGTGCCTCAGTTGGTTAGGCACTGGCTTCGGTTCAGGTCATGATCTCATGTTTCGTGGGTTCGAGCCCTGCTTTGGGCTCTGTGCTGAAAGCTAGCTCAGAGCCTGGAGCCTGCTTCATATTCTGTGTCTCCCTCTCTCTCTGACCCTCCCCTGCTTGCACTGTCTCTCTCTTTCTCTAAAATAAAAATAATAGACATAAAAAATAATAAAAAAGGAAAAGATCACAGTTAACATATTGGTAGAACTAACATATTACTACTTACTCATGAAACTCAGTAGTCTCAGCTCAGTAATGTTATATATGGCTCTGCCTGTTACAGTAAAAGCTATGGGTTATTTTTGGTTATTATCCACGTATAATCCCTCAAGTAAAACACGTGGTGATTTAAGCATGAATACTTCCTAGAAAACCATATTAACCATGCATGGTTAGGACCCATGTCATAGACCATGTTGTATTTCATAATTTGATAAACTTTATTTAATTTCTCAAATGAGGAAAAAAGATACATATTTGTTTCGGCATGCAAATGTGATATCTAAACTTACATTTAATACTGATTTGGAGATGAGATTTAGTTCATTAACATTTTAACTTTTCATAGTATTCATTGCTCCACACCAAAATTCTTTTTTTTTCAATTTTATATCTGAATGAAAAAAAATAAATTAGTGGAAATTGAATCAGTTTTGAGTAAAAATGTGTCACATGTTATGGTGCATTTATTGGCTATGGTAAAAATTATGACTATGCGACCTTAGGTAATTTTTTAGAAATGTGAATTATAGGGGCACCTGGGTGGCTCAGTCCGTTAAGTGTCTGACTTTGGCTTAGGTCATGATCTCATGGTTTATAGGTTTGAGCCCCACATCAAGCTCTGTGCTGACAGCTAGCTGAGTCTGCAGCCTGTCTTCGGATTCTGTATCTCCCTCTCTCTCTGACCCTTCCGTGCTCACATTGTCTCTCTCTGTCTCTCAAAAAATAAATAAAAGACATAGAAATTTTTCTAAAAACTAAAAAAAAAGAGATGTGAATTATAATAAGACTGGTATTATAGGATGAGTTTTAGTAGTGTTCCATAATGAGAAACCAGTTGCAATGTGTTTATTTCTAGGTGGATAATTTTGGTAAGAAAGGATAAAGATGGTCTATAATTTCCCTGGAAATCATTATTTTGGGAGTATATATTCGAGTAGAAGCTAGGCCTCATAGTTATTTTGTTATAGGATGATGCATTTTAATGAAAATAATTTGATTCATAAAACTTATAATCTGTTTTAATTATCTTAGAATGTGCACTGACTCAAGACCCAAGTGTGCATAAGAACATCTGAGGAGACGTCTGGGCCTGTCAGAGACCATTGCAGGTTCTCAGGGGAAGCGAATGACTTAATCTGTGTTTGGTTTCTGAGCTTAGGGGACAGAGCCTATATCATGAGTTGGTGGAGTAGGAAATCTTCTAGAAAGTGTACGTGTTTTTATATATTTATACATACACATAATATACATAAGTGTAAATGTATACCATATGTATATATGAACATACCTTGGTTTAGTCATCCACTCTTTTGTACATGACCATGTGTAAGTTCTAAGGCTTTTCTTTTCAAGTAGTGTTACCACAAACATTCTTGAATCATTCTTTATTGAAGTATAACCATGTTTTTAGAATAATAAAAATTGAGTTTTGTATGGACTTTATATAGAGTTTATATAGATTTTTTAATGTAAACTCAGTGTTTTCTTGAACCATCAATTTAATCTGTAAATGAAACATGACAAATAATTCATAATTCCTTTATAAATATAGTTATTAATAAGAAGGTGAAAATACCAGTGTATTCCTCCATGATTTGGTCCCCCTTATCTTTTAGCTTCACCTTATGCCATTTTCCCTATTCTTACATTGTCTTCTTTCAGTTCCTTGAACACATCAAATCCTATTACTCTCTTCAGCACCCACAAGTTCTTTTTCATGTTTCAAAAAACATGAGAGTACAGATATTCTTCCAGATAGGGATTTCATTATTTCGAGTATATATACAAAAGTAGGATTCCTGGATCATATGGTAATTCTATTTTTAATTTTTTAGAGGAACTTCCATATTGTTTTGCATAGTGAGTGGCTGTACCAGTTTATATTCCCACCAAAGTGTGCAATGGTTCCCTTTTCTCCACATCTTTGCCAACATTTGTTTTCCCTCATCTTTTGAAAATAGCCATGCTAACAGATGTGAGACAATATTTTATTGCAGTTTTGATTTGATTTCCCTGATGATTACTGATGTTGAGCACCTCGTGGTGTATCT
>NC_043704.1:56947403-56963581 GCF_006229205.1 Suricata suricatta
TATTAATTTTTCTAGTCTATCAACATGGAATATCTTTTTGTTTATTTGTATCCTCTTCAGTGTCATTCATCAGTGTCATAGTTTTCAGTGCAGATGTTTCGCCTTCTTATTTAAATTTATTCCTCGGAGGCGCCTGGGTGGCTCAGTTGGTTAAGTGTTTGACTCTTGATTTTGGCTCAGGTCATGATCTAATGGTCTGTGAGATCAAGCCCCATGCCGGGCTCTGTGCTGACAGTGCAGAGTCTGCTTGGGATTCTCTCCTCCTCTTTGCCTCTCCCCAACTCTTGCAGGTCCTCTCTCAAAATAAATAAAAAACATTTAAAAATATTGAAATTTATTCCTGAGTATTTTATTCTCCAGAACATTGACAACATCAAATACTGGTAAGGATATGAAACAGTGAATCAGTGTTTCTGTTGCTTCACATACTTACCAGCATTTGGTGTTGTTAGTGTTCTGGATTTTGGCCATTCTGATAGATGTGTACTGGTATTTTATTCTTTTAATTTTTTTCCTTTTTTATCATCTCTATATCTTATTTGGTAAGTTATCTTCTTTGGTGAAGTAACATTTTAGATACAATCCCAAAGACACAATCCATACAAGAAAGAATTATGGAGTTAATTTCTTACTGTTGAGTGTTAAGAGTTATTTTTATAATATTTTAAGTCATATATATAGTCTTTTATCAGGTATATCTTTTGCAAATATTTTCTTCTAGAGTGTGGCTTGTCTTCTATTTCTCTTAGTGTCATTTTCCACAGAACAGAAGTGTTTAATTTTAATTAAATACAGGTTATCCATTCTTTACAAATTGTGCCTTAGATATTATATGTAAAACAGCATTGCCATGCCCAAGTTCCTCGAGGTTTTCTCCTCTGTTAACTTCAAGGAATTTTACAGTTTTGTGTTTTACCCTTAAGTTTGATTCATTTTCAGTTAATTTTTGTAAGAAGGGTAAGGTCTGTATCTCCATTTATTTTTGGCACACGGATGTCCAGGTGTTCCAGCACAGTTTGTTGAAAAGACTGTCATTGTTCCATTGTGTTTTCCTTGCTCCTTTGTCAAAGATCAGTTGACTGTATTTATGTGGACTTATTTCTGGGCTCTCTCTTCTGTTCCATTGATCTATTTGTCTACTATTTTGCCACTACTGCACTTTCTTGATTATTGTAGCTGTATACTATTTTTTTTTAAATAAAAAGACTTTATATTTAAATTCATTAGTTAACATGTATAGTAATATTAGTTTCAGGTGTAGAATTTAGTAATTCATCACGTACATAGAATACCAGTGCTCGTCACAACAAGTAGCATTGCACTAATTCTAGAAGTCAGATACAGTGGTGCAGTCTTCCAGCTATATTGTTCTCCTTCAGTATTATGTGGGCTACTCTGATTCTTTTGCTTCTTCATGTAAACTTTGGAATACGTTTCTCAAAATTCACAAAACAACCTGCTGTGTTTTGATTGAGATTGCACTGCATCTTTAGATTAAGTTGAGAAGAGAATTGGCAACTTGAAAATAAATATTAATAAATATTTTGTCTTTGGGGACATCTAGGTGGCCCAGTCAGTTAAGCATCTGAGTTGGGCTCAGATCATGATCTCATGGTCTGGGGGTTTGGGCCCCATGTCAGGTTGGTGCTGACAGCTCAGAGCCTGAAGTCTGCTTCAGATTCTGTGTCTCCCCCTCTGTCTTCCCCTCCCCTGCCCATGCTCTGTCTTTCTCTCAAAAACAAATAAACATTAAAATTTTTAAAAATATTTAGGCTTCCTATCCGTGAACATGGAGTATATTTCCATTATTTAGTTCTTTTGTTTCTTTCACTGGAGCTTTGTAGTTTTCCTAAATAGATCTTGTACACATTTTGTTAGATTTATATCTAAGTATTTTACATTTTTTGATGCTAATGTAAGTGGAATTGTGTTTTTATCTAAAATGTTACTTATTGATGGTGTTAGGAATATAATTGACTTTAGTATATTAACCTTTTATCTTACTACATTGATTCAATCACTTTTAGTTCCAGCAATGTTTTGTCTCTTCTTTTAGATCTTCTACATAGATGAACGTATCATCTACAAAGAAAGTAAGTTTAATTTCTTCCTTTAAATTTGTATAATTTTTATACCTTATCTTGTTTTATTGTATTAATTATCATTTCCAGTACAATGTTGAAAAGGAATGTTGAGAGGAGGAAAATACTTGACTTTTTCCTGTCTTAGTGAGAAAGCTTCTAGTTTCTCATCATCAGGTTTAATGTTAGCTGTAGATTTTTAATACTCATTGTCAAGCTGAGTAAGTTTGCTAAGAGTTGAAATGATCTTTTAAATTCCAGTACCCTCACATCTGTCTATGTCCATAGATATACTACTGGAATGTCAAATGCTTAAGATAATTGAATTAGTTGTGATATTACTGAAATCTCAGGTATTGGGATAATAGGTACTTAAAATAAAATTTTTGAATGATTGAAAAAATCATCTTATAGAAAAAATATTAACTTTCTTGAGTAAGAAAAGAATATGCTCTAATCCACTTGCAATTATAGTCAAAAATTGTAAAACTCTATCCAAATGGCAAAGCTAAATTTGCCACTTCAAATTATGTGTAAATGATAGCAAATTACTGAAAGGAAGTACTTTAGTCAATGTAATTCATTTTGATCTGCATATTTGAAATAATTTCTTTTCAAAGCAGAGTAGTTTAACAATGATAATTATTAATTTTTATAATACATTAATAGTGAACTTCTAAATTTGTTTTTAAATTATTAAGTTTTAAACCATTTTAACACTGGAAATTATGAACTATTTAAAGAACAATATGGCCAAGTAAACAGGACTTCTGTTTAGGAATTTAAAAAAACATAGTTTCCAGTCAAAATGCTATATATAAGCACTCATTTAAGAAATACTCATCAGCATATGTAGCATATTTAATCTCGTTCCTTAGTAGTTGCAAATTCAGTGTTAATATTAGATATTTATTTTTATTTAACTATAACTAACATACCATGTTATATTGGTTTGTGATGTACAGTACAATGATTCAGCAATTCTATGCATTTCTCAGTGCTCATCAAGATAAACATATCCTTAATCCTCTATTTCATTCATCCTGTCACCTACCTTCTACTGGCAACCACCAGTGTGTCCTCTGTAATATTTTCAAATGAAATTTCACAGGGTTTTTAGGGCAGCCCTGCCGAATACAACTTTCTACAATGATAGAAATGTGTTATAGTCCATTTTCCACAATGACAATGCCTAGCGACATGTCACTATTGAGCACTTGAAGTTTGTCTAGGTTGACTGAGGAACTATGATTTAATATTATACTTGATTTTTATTAATTTAAACTTAATTCTAATAGGCACATGTGGTTAGTGATGAGTATGTCAGACAGCAAAGATCCAGGAGATTCAGTTTTTCAATTGATCAATATTGAAATTAATGGGCAGAAAACACTTGTTCTCTCAAGGTTACACAAGGCAAACAAAAATCCAACCATGTGGTATTTGAAAATTTGCCATTAAGTAACCTCTAAACAGTTTCAGTATATTTTCTTATGTTTTTAATATAATGGGAATTCATAGAAGAAAAAGTTGTTGTCAAATATAGCTTATGGATGAGTGAAAGATTCACTGTACTTTCAAGAATGGCTGAGAAAAAATCAGGGGAGATATATTAAAATCATTTTGTCAGTTTGTTGTCATTCTCATTGAGAATAGCTACTGTAAAGATGAGCTTCATTTTTAAAAAATGATAGTATTCTGACAAATCAAGAACTAAATAAATGTATTTCTTGAATTAGCTGAAAAGATAATAACTTAATCAACATTTATTTGTTACTTCACTGTTTCTGTAGGTCAGAAATCTAAGCCTGACTTAGCTGAGTCCTCTGCTTCAGGCTCTTTCAACAAAGCTGCCAGTCAAGGTGCTGGTTGGAGGTGCCATCTCAACCAAAGACTTAATGGGGAATGGCTCCAAGGAACTGATTCTAAATTCAGTCTTGTGGTTATTATCAAGATTTAGTTTCTCAAGGATTCTTATTGGTCTGCTGATTTCCATCCTTGCTGATGGTTGGCCAAATGCCATTCCAAGTTTTTTTCCATTTGCTTCCTCCATAGGGCAGCTCACAGCATGACAGTTTGTTTCTTTAAATCAAAAGCTAGGAAAGCAAAAGAGGTAGCAATTGCAAGCAAGATGAGTATTACATTTTTTTATGACTTTATTTCAGAAGTTACATCCCATAACTCTTACTTTAGAAATATGTCACTTGGTCCAATCCACAAAAAAGTGGAGAGGATTACAAAAAGGCATAAATACTATGAGATGGGGAAGATTGGTGGCCATTTCGTAAGTGAACTATCACATTAACTAACCAAGATGCCAAAGACATTTTTTAGGAAGCATGTGATATTTCCCATTTATCAGAAGTCATACCAAGAACTTCTTTAAATATTGAAAATAAATGGAAAACTATTAAGCCATCAATGTGATATTTATTTACAATAAATTCATACTTATAACTGAAATTTTATATCAGTTCTTATTACTGTCAGCTGTGGTTCTAGATGGTGTCAGTAGCTGAAAAAAAAGTAATAGGTGTTTTATTTTTGTGTTTTATTTAGTATTGTCCAATAGCTTGATTGTTTGCAACCTTCTAAGGTATTACTAAGGTGATGGTGATATGTGGTCTTTGCTACAAGTTGCACACAAACCTATAAAGAGTACTTGTCTTTAAAGAAGATTAGCTTCTGAGTTGAGAATGGACAAGGTACTCTAGTCTAAGGAAAGTATTTATCAACGTCCTAAAGCCTAGAAAACTGGTCATACATACAAAACAGTTGTTAATTACAAAGGCATCCATACATTCCATTCCTATGAATTTCACTTGGGGATTTTCTGAAGTGTTAGAAATCATGTGTCCCTGAAATGGCAGAATTTAACTCTTATAAAATGCTCATAACTCTATTTTGTATTCTAAAAAAATTAGAGGAATTTAACGACAAAGGGATATGCAAACCTTGTATTAGTTTCTACAGGAGAGTAAAAGAGTTAAGATCAAATACTTGAAGAGACATAGTCTAATACCATGCATGCCCTCTCTTAGAACCAGTCATTCCCCCTAGAGCTTTCAGTCTCTTTAATCTCCTTGAAGTACTTTAGCCTAGCATGCACATTATTCTTTTTACCTTCTGTTAACAGTATATAGTCCCAACAACAGTAGTGAAAGCTTGCCATCTTTTCTTCAACAAATAGTAACTCCTAAACTTCTACTTCCCATGTAAAATCACATACCAAAGGTTACCAATAATCTACAAATAAAATTAAATCCCCTGAATATTTAGCTTCCCCAGCATTGAATCCCTCTGATACTTTGCCCCTCTTTCCACTCTTACCTTACACTTCTACCTAGACTCATCTCCCCAAGACCAACCTACAGGAATGGAGCTTGAATCCTTCTCTGGCTTTTTAAATTTAGGAGTGTCTTAAGATTGAGGCTTCAGCTTTTTGCTCTTCTTTGTCTAGTCTCTGTTTAGTCACTATCCCTTGAAGAAAATACCTACTTTAGTGAATTGATGACTCTCAAATCTACATCTCCAGCCGTGCCATCATCTTCCCTGAGCGTAAGGCTGCATGTGCAATTGCATGCTGAGTATTTGCACTTAGACAAATCTGTTGCCTCCACTAAAAATCATTGGCACTGAATTATATTATATGCTAGAATAAACAAACTTTAAAATTTTGTCTACTTCTGTCAAATTTAACATTTTCCTCTCAATTAGTTAATCAACCTTAATATAAAATTTATGTTTGGCTCTTGACATTGAGATTATTTGACCTTTCTCAAAAACCTGAAAATAAGTATGATAAGACATATCTCAGATGTTGTAAAGACTAAGTGATATAAAATATTCAAAGTACGTAGCATAGTACCCAACATGTAATAAGCTCTTTTTGTGTTATCGCCTAAATGTGCTGATTTAGTATTTGAATATATACTTTTAAAAAATTATAGTATTATTGAGATTCCAGTCAAAATATCTATGAAATATTTTGCAGAGCTTCACAAAATATATCTAAACAGGCAAGAGTAGCCTAGCACATGTTGAAAAAGAATAATGATAGGGACATACCATATAAGTTATTATAAGGTACTTCTATAGTTTCATTTTGTATCTGGTAAGCACCTATTTATATAGTAAGAAGTTAATTTATAAATAAAATAATTCAGGAGATTATAAAGGAAAGGTAAATATCATCTGGACCATCTGTATAAAATCAAAGTCAAATTAAAAAGGCAAACAATTCCATAAAAAAGAAATTTTTTCTCTAGTAGTTTAGATATTGTATCAATAACATAGTAGAGTGCCTCTATTATAACAATATAACCAGTATTCATAGAGACCATTAATAAAAAGAAACAAACTATAATTCTAAAAAAAAGGCAAACTATTTCATGAATGAAACTTAGAATCTCATTAAAGTTTTAATTTCAATTTCTTTTACAAGTTAGTTTTATTTCATTTTTTACTTTCTGTTGACCATCTTAATTTTTCCATAAAAATCACTATTAAAAACCATTGGAAAAATACAATGGTGAGTAAGGACAGTAGTTTGAGCAAACTACCTTCAATTATATATTCCTGCTTTAACACTTTTAGCAGATGGTGTCTTTTTTTATTGAAGTATAATTGACATACAATATCTTATTAGTTTCAGGTTTACATCATAGTGATTTGGTATTTTCATACATTATAAAATAATCCCCATGATAAGTCTAGTTACCATCTGTCACCATACAAAGTTATTACAATATTATTAACTATATTCCCTATGCTGTGCATTACATTGCCACGACTTACTGATTTTATAACTACAAGTTTATACCTCTAAATTCCCTTCACCTATTTTGTATGCCTCCAAACCCTCCCACCTCTGGTAACCAACAGTTTGTTTCCAGTATTTGAGTCTGTTTCTGTTTTATTTTGTTTGTTCACTTGTTGTTTTTAGATTCCACACATGAGTGAAATCAGATGGTTTTTCCCTGTCTGACTTATTTCACTTTGCATAAAACCCTCTAAGCCTATTCATGTTGTTGCAATGGCAAGATTTCATTCTTTTTTATGGCTAACATTTCTTGGTATATATACCACATATTCCTTATTCATTCATCTATTGATGGATGCTTAGGTTGCTTTCATGTTTTAACTATTGTAAACAATGCTACAATGAATATAGGGTTGCATATATCTCTTTCTGGTGTTTTTGTTTTCTTCAGATAAATATCCAGAAGTGGAATTACTGGAGCATATGGTAGACTTATTTGTTTTTTGTTTGTTTGTTGTTACTTCATACTGTTTTCTATAGTGGCTGTACCAGTTTACATTCTTACTAACAGTGTACAAGGGCTCCCTTTTTTTCCACATCTTTTCCAGCACTTGTTATTTTTTGTCTTTTTGATAATAGTCAATCTCAGAGATATGAGGTGATATCTCATTGTGGTTACAATTTGCATTTCCCTGGTGGTAATTGGTGTTGAGCATCTATTCATGTACCTGTTTGTCATCTGAATATCTTCTCAGGAGAAATGTGTATTCAAGTCCTTTGCCCATTTTTTAATAGGGTTATTTGTGTAGGGTTTTTTGGTGTTGAGTTACATGAGTCCCTTATATATTTTGGAAATTAACCCCTTATCAGATGGTGTCTTTTAGAGGAACATTTTTTATAAGTGGATTGAGAAAATATTGCTCCATGGCAAATTCAATTCTTACCTGTAGAAGTGTCTAAAGAAAGTTGAATGAGACAAAACAATCTTTATGTTTTGCTAAAGTAGGATTAGAGCAAAGATAAGAGAGTTGGGTTCTAACATGGTCCAAATTTAACTAATTACTCTGAAAATCCTTTATTAACTTAGAGAAGCATAGACACATAGGGGCTCAGTGGAGAGAGACTGACTCTGAACAGTTTTGTTATTAGTAGAAAAAGAACCCATTCAGAAATGATCTAAGTATAATAAACATAAAATAAAAGATGACCATCATGTATCTATTGTTGAGAAACAACTAATATTTTCATACTTATGCATAATTAGGGCTTTCTAAACAAAAATTACCATCAACCAGGATAAAAGGATATTTTACTGGAAAACATGCCTTGGAAGTTGGAGACCTCCAGAGAGGTTTAATTTCTCCCCTGGAGCCTTTTATTTACATTCCAAAGGATTGCAGACATCTAGGGACCTTCCCTTCTCTAAGAGAGGATTTGTCTATGTTCGAAAATTAATGTCTTTTCCTCTCTCTGGAGGGAATAAGGGACTAGTGTGCTGCAGTTTCTATGTGAACTGCGAAATTAGTAATCTCTGGTTTCCTTTTCTGTTTTATTTTTTAAATTTTTTTAACATTTATTTATTTTTGAGAGACAGAGTCAGACCATGAGCAGGGGAGGGGCAGAGAGAGAGAGGGACACACAGAATCAGAAGCAGAGCCTGACGCAGGGCTTGAACCCACAAACTGTGTCTTCATGACCTGAGCCGAAGTTGGATGCTCAACCGACTGAGCCACCCAGGCACCCTTTCTCTCCTGTTTTAGAGACTCCCTCTATATAAGAGGGAAACCATTTTCTCTCTTTACATCACCTCAAGGAAGAGAAAGGAACATGGACAACTCGTGTGGTTATTGTTATAAATGATCTCTGATCTAGAAACCTGGTATTTATTTATCTTGTATTAAAAACTTATGTGTTTATGTCACTTGTGAATATTAATAGCTACACAGTGGGGATATTGGTTCTCCTTTTGTTGTTAATAGACATTGCAACTTATTGTTGTATCCTTATAGTCACAGAGTGTGTGTACAGTACTGACTATTTGCATAGTATTTTAGGCACCTATATCTTTAGGGACCACAGAGCTTGGAGAAAGGGGAATTGCTATCAAATGTGGAGGCAAATGAGACCAAATAAGAAAAAAAAAACCCAAAAGCAAAAATAATACTTCTGAGACTTGAAGCCATGATACTTACCAATATTTAATAAGCTGAATTTGCAAAGTACAAATGGGAGTGGTTCCTAAATGGAACTCAAAACAAATCAGAGATGTGAAGAGATGAGGACGAGTTCACTGTAATGATTTTTTTTCATAATGAGACATTTACTCACTCTAAAGGGCTGGCCTTTATCCTTTTTGTGGTTGAAATATTTTAAACAATAATGATAATGACAAATTTTATTTTATCTGTTGGTTCAGTACACAGTGGTAAAATGTCCCTATCATTGTTTTCAAATTGTATTAACAGTGAAAGCACAATCCTCAAACCACTGTGTTAAATTATTTGTGTTGCTTATTGTGCTTCTATCTATAACTCTAGCGGCAGCCTTCGATGGAAGTGGATCCTAGCACTGAGCTAGGATGTGGTAGGATGAATCCCAGCTTTGGATAACTCAGAGAAATGCCAAAAAAAATAAACAATTAAGTCATTGTTAAGTTTTAGAGTAGAAAATGAGCCACTTTGTTATTGTCTGCATTTTTATTTAATGTAGTATTTAGTATTTCTCTAAGAAGTGAGACATAGGAAAAGTTTTATAAGACAAATCAAATTCTTTCCTCTGTTTTTTCTTAAACGTATCGCTCATTTCCTCTTAAAGTTGAAAAACACATTTAAACAGATTGTATTATTACTGAACATAGTTTTATGAAAATCCTTGAGAAAACTTCAGACTTTAACTTCGTTATACACTGAATTCTCTAGGATTGATAACCATCAGGTCCAGATACCTGAGATGCTTAGGAGCACTGGACTTTGAAAGATATAATTAATAGCCAAGTCTTATCTGTTGAATTTACTATATTTGTTTCTTTTCACTGAGTTGGAGGGAAATTTAGTTTTAATTTTGGTACTGGCTTCCACTTTTACTATTTTGCTAATTTGTCAGTTTCTCTTTCAGGGGGTGAGGACTCTGTTCTTTTATTCTCTATCCCTCAGTATATAGGCTCAATAAATATCTTAGTAGACTTGGGGGAGAATCAAAATAGGGAGAATGAATGTCCATCCTATCAAGACTGGTACCTGCACCAAACCATAAGACTCTGAACTTGAGGCCACAGTTCTGATTCCAGTTATATCCACGTGCATACTGCTTTCTTTAGGTTTACCCAAGTCAGTGAATAGAAAAATCATGAATCAATAGTAAAATAATTCCAGAGGTCATTTTGAAAATCTCATAACAGAGATAATAGGATGAATATAATGTCATCCAAAATGTTTCTATCATTTTAAATTTCTACCAATTTCAATTCAATTTCCAGCAGTTTCTCCCAATATTGGCCCTTGTCCTAGAAGAGACCCCTTGTAGTTCCCGAAGGATAGCTCTTTAACATAAAGAAATGGTCATGTGTGCTATCCTAATAGTCAACGATAGCAAACGCCAAGCTTTGTGGGTGTGTGTAGAGCATATGAAAGATGTCCAGCTGACTACTACAGGCATAAAAAATGTGCCAATGGTGATTTCATTTTGCAAAATATTATTTAAATATATATACCTATAAACATACATATGTATATCAAAGTTATACACTAAGCATTCAGCAAAGAGTCTGGATTATTTAATGTTGTTCTTTCAACTTTGTAAAAAGAATTTGATCTTAGCATCTACAAGTAAATCTTAAACAACTCTGAAACTACATTGTTTTGATCATATCTGGAATTAGTTCAGTATTATGAATCTGAAAAATTAGAGGTCAAGAGAGAATAATTGAGATAATATATGTACAATCTAAGTAATAAGAAGGATAATCAAGATATGAGGAGAACTGGATGGATATTAGGGTAGACTGTATATCTTTGAAAAAGTGTGTATAGTAAACTGCTGGCTTACAAGTTATCCTCAAATCAGAAGAGCTATTGTGTTAAAGATATTTGTGTATTTGTATATGTGCCTATGTGTGTGTATACTGGGTTACTTCAAAGGAATTAGGACTAAGATCAAGGGGGCGAGGAAAGATACAGGAACGTGGATTTCTGTATAATTCAGTAAAAAATCAAAAAATTTTAAACTGTTTAAAATTTGATTAAGTGACCTTATGAAGTAGTAAAACTCCTTTCTTGCTCTCCAGTTGCTCCAAAAATTTCAAGTAGGGGTCAGAGTGTTTGAGTAAATGTACATTCCAAATCTAAGATTCTAAGATAGTAAAAATTAAGTACAAATTATTTTCCTGAGTGTGTATCTATTATAAATTCCTATACTTACATAACCATTAAATATTAAGCTATAACCCTGATTTTATTTTTTTAATGTTTATTTACTTTTGAGAGAGAGAGAGACACACACACACAGAGTGTGAGCAGGAGAGGGTCAGAGAGCAAGGGAGGCACAGAATCAGAAGCAGGCTCCAGGCTCTGAGCTGTCAGCACAGAGCCCGATGTGGGGCTCCAACCCAGCAACCATGGGATCATGACCTGAGCCGAAGTCGGATGCTTACCTGACTGAGTCACCCAGGCTCCCCACCCTAATTTTAATAGTTACAAAAAGTTGGTGGGGCATCTGAGTGGCTCAGTCGGTTAAGCACCCAACTTTGGCTCAGGTCATGATCTCACAGTTTGTGAGTTCAAGCCCCGCATCAGGCTCTGTGCTGACATCTCGGAGCCTGAAACCTGAAGCCTGCTTCAGATTCTGTGTCTCCCTCCCTCTCTCTCTCTCTTTCCCCAACTCATGCTCGCTCTCTCTCTCTCTCTCTCTCTCTCTCTCAAAAATAAATAAAAAACATTAAAAAAAATTTTAAACAAAGTTGGATTATTTTAAAACCTGTTCAAAGCAGGGGATACAAATAAAAAAAACTCAACTTCTTCACAAATGTGTTCACTAGTCTGGACTTAGTTCAACTCCTAATTTGACATAATTGATAAACTTGTTTTATCACTCCCCAATTTTAATCAAAGTTTGAATTACTCTTTATGTTGTTTATTACCCCTTACTCTTTCCCATATTCCTCATACAGGGAGGCAGTAGAATATGAACACATTATTTTACAAACTAAAGAGTCTGACATCCAGCTTGGCAACTTACTAACTCTTTGACCATGGATAAGCACATCACATCTCTGAGACGTTTTCCTCTTGCGTGAACCAGGGCCATTCTTTCTCAACCCACCTCTCTCTCTTTCCCGTTTCTCTCTCCATGGAAAGGGTTTCCTCCCCACCTCTGCAACACTACGTTTTTTCTCTCCCTCAATTCTCTTCCGTGCACCTTACACCTGCCACGCTGTCTCCCTCTAACAATGGAGATCCTTCTGCCAGTCCTCAGTTGATTTCCTGGGTAGTGTCCCAAGGGATCTGACCTCAATACGCTGTGTCGGAAAGAGGAGGAAAGGCCAGGGTACTCCTACTTTGCCATCTTAACTCCTCCCCCACCTCTCGGAGATGTTTTCATTTACTCACTTATTGTAAGTTTCAAATGGTATAATGCATATAATATTTAGCATGGAGTCTGTCACAAAATATTACCTACTAATATTTGCAGCATTCAAACTAGTTGATTTACCTGAGAACAAGTAGGGTACAAATTCTCTAAGTATTGGATAAATTTTGGAGTTTAAATGCTTGAGTATTTTCTAAGTTTTCCATGAGTGTTTTTCATTGGAAGACCTATTTATCCATTCTACAAATAGACATTAATACATATAATGTGCAACTGGTAGACATTTGTATATTCCCCCCCAAGATGCAACGAAATTAAATAATATTTATTTATTTTATATAAATAATTAAGGTCCTAGCCTTCCTAGAGTTTTTACGTAACTAAAGTAAATGCACACTTATGATAAATATTATTAGCACTGTGATAAGGAGGATAACCATATAATGTTGTCCCACCAAGACCTTCTCTATATAAAATGTACATAAACATCTGAATTCTACCCTTTTGTATATATGTAAATGTTTTGTGGAAAACATATGAATTTATTGATAAATAATATTGAACTTCAAGTAGCATTTGACATGAAATATTTTCTCTATCCATAAATATAAGAAGTATAACCACTATAATCAGGGGGGATAGGGGTCCATGTAATTTCTTTTTTCTTATAATTTATTTATTTGTGAGACAGAGAGAGACGGAGCACGAGTTGGGGAGGGGCAGAGAGAGAGAGAGAGGGAGACACAGAATCTGAAACAGGCTCTAGGCTCTGAACCGTCAGCACAGAACCTGACGCGGGGCTCAAACCCATGAACTCTGAGATCATGACCTGATCTGAAGTCAGACGCTTAACCAACTGAGCCACCCAGGAGCCCCTGTAATTTCTTAACTTTAAGAAATTGGCCTCAAAGAGCTATGATATCAAATGTGACAATATGAATAGATAATCCCACATAATACTTTAATGAGCCTATATCGAGTCCTATCAATTTCCATTGTTCATGTAATTTTATGAACAATGATAATCAGAAATACTGGTTAATAGTCATTTAAAGATGAATGATCCAAGTGTCTTTTCACAGTTTGAAGTAGGTAAACCAGAAAGAAAAAAAAGAAAGAGAGGAACCCTACCAAGGATCTCATTTGTCTCTACATAATCCTTAATGTGTACCTTTTCTCCATTGTAATTAAGTCTCTCTAGTTGAAATTAACTAGCTAATCATATTTTTAAAATTTATTTTCACAATTTTGGTTTGATGTAGGATTCTTAGTATTTAGGAGAAAGTCTGATTGCGTTTGTACAAAACCCAGTACATTAGCAACTGTCTCTTCTTCTTCCAGTATTTCCATTTTTATTCCTTGCACTGACTCCAATGTTCTTATACTTAAAGTTGCATTTATAGCATTCTCTAGGGAAATTTTTTACAGCTATGTTCTGAAGCAGGCAGCAGATCAAGAAAATAGTTGCTCAGATATGTGTGAAAAGAAATAGCAGGTATGCCAAGATATTTGGGGGGAAATGTGTGAAAGTTGTATTTCTGTAGATGGAACGTGAGTTAGGTCAACTATATTTAGGAATTCACCTGATTGTACCTATTTCATTTAATTAAAACACAATTAATGTTCCGTATGTCCTAAAGAAGATTGGGTAAATTAGATTAACTCTTTATAGCCACTAAGGTAATATTTATCCCCCAAAAGTAAAGGCAAGGTAAACATGCTGTATAAAGACACTATGTCTAGCACTTAATTTCATCTCACAAGTTTAGCTGAAGGAAAAGAAGAATGTAACCAGCATGTCAATTATACATCAAAACTTATACATCATTGGGGCGCCTGGGTGGCTGTTGGTTAAGTGTCCAGCCTCGGCCCAGGTTATGATGTCACAGTTCGTGAGTTCGAGCCCCACATCAGGCTCTGTGCTGAAGCTTGCTCAGAGCCTGGAGCCTGCTTCAGATTCTGTGTCTCCCTCTCCATGTCAATCCCTCCCTACCCCCCCCACCCCCAAAACAAATAAACATTAAAAAAATTTTTTTAATAAGAGAGCAAGCTAAATTAAGAGGTAAGCAGGCCTGGAATTCAGTCTGTCACCCACAAGTTAGTTGAAGTGTTGGACTAAGGACCTGATTTCTTGTTTGGTTTATCAAAATAGGAGTGTTTTGGTTGCAAGTGGCTGGGAATCAACAAAAGCTATCTTAGGGAAGGACAAGTGTGAAGCTCAAGATAACTTGAACCATCACAATTTCTCTCTTCACTTTTCTTCACCTCCTTTCTCTTAGATCAGTTTTCTCTTCATGGATTTTCCACTAGAAAGAAAATCTGTGTTCCTTGGACCTAACTGGAAACATCCCAGAGAAGAGCTTTGATGAAACTGGCCTGCATGAATTGTCTACATGTAAATCCAGGGAGATGGAACAGTGTAATTGACAGCAGCCACTGAAATGCCATGGCTGAAGTGAGGAGAGGAGTGGTCTCCGAATAATATATAACCAACCATACAAGTCACACATATGCATAAGTGTATATATGCTGGAATGTATAATGGCTGGAAAGACTCTGATATCTTAGTTCTACCAGATCTCGTGTCTGTAGTCAAACTGGGTTTGTATTATCTCTTTAAGAATTTCTTTGAAATTCAAGTTTGTTCAATAAGAAATTGGCCTCCAAGGAAGAAGATAGCATGATGTGGTAAATAAGCACACATTTGTAGATTCATACAGACAAGTTCTAATCCCCCTTCTGTCACCTGCTGGCTCTGTGCCTTTGAGTAATTAGTTATTATCTAGCTTGGTTTCCTCATCTCTAAAGTAAGGGTAAGATCATTTTAAGAATGCAATAATATTTATGAATGGCTTAGCAGAATTCTTGGAAACCAATAAACAAATGATAACTCTTATTAGCATAGTTCTGGAGTTCCTTTGTTTTCCAAGGAATCTTTACCTGTCAGCTCATTTTACCCAAGAGAACCTAGAGCCCTGAAGATGACTAGCAGGTATTCACTGAGCATTACCCTTTAGTGTTCTTGATCTTTAAATATTTCCTATACACAGTTTTTTTTAAAGAGTGTAAACCAATAAGAGGAATAAATAAAAAGTCCTTCAGCTGTGAATCATAATTTCATTTTTTTCATTCACATATGTTATGATTTTGAAGTCTTTAGCTTCTTGCCTAATCTATCTAGCCCAATCTTATGATCCACAAATCTAAAATGAAATGCTGTATCTCAGCTTGCTTGCAGAGAAGCAAATGATAAAGACTACTATAAAAACTCAATTTTTAGGGGCAAGTGAGTGGCTCAGCCAGTTAAGCATCCAACTTCGGCTCAGATCATGATCTTGTGGTTCATGGGTTCGAGTGTCGCATCAGGCTCTGTGCTCACAGCTCAGAGCCTGGAGCCTGCTTCGTGGATTCTGTGTCTCCCTTTCTTTCTTCCCACACCCCAGCTCATACTCTGTCTCTCTCTCTCAAAAATAAATAAAACATTTAAAAAATTAAAAGATACTTCAATTTTTAATAGGGAGCTATAATTACTGATGGAATTAGGTTGTTGAAAAGAACATATAGCATACTAAATATTTTCATTACTCATATTAATCAAAGTTGGTCTTAAATATTTCAGTGACTCTGAAAGTTCTGATGACAATTAATTTTAAAAATAAGCAAATTTCTTTCATAGTGAGGACCCATACCACCCCAAGGCATCTCTTAAATATAACCTTTTAACAAGTATGTGCCTTTCTAAAAAAAAAAAA
>NC_043704.1:56963681-56996346 GCF_006229205.1 Suricata suricatta
AAAAAACAAAACAAAACAAAACAAAACAAAAAACCTGCATTGAGATCTGAAGGCTCTCCCCACTCTCCTGTACCTTCCCTCTTTGTTTTTCATAAGTGTTTCATTTAATAAATCTCTTGTGTGACTAATTCCATCCTGTTGTCTGTCTCTCAGAGGAAATGCACTGATACAGTATCCAAATAAGCATTAAAATAAACACTTCTTAGATTGGAGTCCCAGTTTTATAGGGATATTAAAATCATAATGGAATCGTTTAGTTATTTTCAAAGGGCCTAGTGAAAACCATACGTTTAACCTGACTAGTTCTACATAAATTATTATTTACTAGTTACAGTTAGTTTGCTAGAAGAAAAATGAAGTGCTGAATGTTTTCCGTTGCCTTCCTATCCACAACCTTGTTTTTAGAATGGATTTTCACCCTCAGTTTTACACCCCCTTAGCCTCAGCCACAGGTGGTTGGACAAAGGGCCTTCCAGTCCCTGGAAAGACAGTCCTTGTCCGAAGCTTAGATAATAGCATTTTACGTAGGAAGAATATGTACAGTAAACATAAAGATTGTAGCGTATGCATGGTATATCCTATAGCTGGAAGAACATATAGATGTATGTTAGATGCTGGTTTGAGTTCTATATAAAAGGATGACAATCATGAGGAAAATGGACAAAAGCAGAGAAGAGATAATAAAGACCAGAGAGAAAGAGAACAACCTTATTTTCCTTTTCTATTTCCATCTCGGGTCACGAAGTTCTGTCTGTACATGTTCTATTAAGTGTCACAGGAACTTAACTGAATGTTTAAGTGATTAGGGTATAATTCATAGTTCAGTGGTAGTACAAGGTAAGCTTGAACTGATTTTGTGGAGCAAATTACTTAGAGTAAGTGAATCCAAGGATGGTATGAAAAGTGTGAAATGTCTACTAGAGATAACATGGAGTCAATGAGATCCAGAGATCCTCTCAGGAAATAGGCAAAAGTTAAATGATATCCCTGTGAGTCAAGGATAGTTACTCTGTTCAACAGATGCTGTAAACATTATTGGGGTTCTAAAGTCCTAGTCATTTAGGACCTTATATAATGGCAAAATTCAAGTGCACTTACCCTGCACTTTGAATCAACTGAGTCAAGAGAGATAATACAAGTAGTTTTAGGGAGGAATTTTTGGGAAGGAAAAAATGTCATTTATTTGGTATTATTGAGGTGTGAAATGTTTGAAATAGATGTTTAATGATAAATACTGATTTATATGGTAGAGGAGGCTACATGAATAAAGTAGTAAGAAACACATGGATGAGAGTTAAGCAAAGAATAAGTAGTTTCGTTTAAAATATAGGTTCTATGTGGCAAATGGCAAGGCAGGTAAAATCTGTTTTATAGAGAGTCTTGATATTTTTGTTAAAAACATCCTGAAGTAAAAATTTACAAAACTTTATGACTGTAAATGGTGGATCAAGAAGAAGAAAGATTCCAGAAAGCTTCTTGCTAGAAAGGATTGAAAAGTGGTAGTCCAGGGGTGCCTGAGTGGCTCAGTCAGTTGTGTGTCTGACTCTTGATTTTGGCTCAGGTCATGATCTCACAGTGATTAAGCCCCATGTGGGGCTCTGTGCTGACAGCATGGATCCTGCTTGGGATTCTCTCTCTTTCCTATCCTTTTGCCCTGCCCCCCCCCCCCGAGCACTTTCCCTTTCTCTCTAAAAATAAATAAATAAACATTAAAAAAACGATAGCCCAATTGACTGAAATTGGGAAATAGGTGAAAGAATAATTTTAAAGGAAGATTCAGCAATATGGACATGAAATAATGAAACTTTAGGGCAAGAGTGGTAAGCTTGAGAAAGCTTCATAGGCTTCCTAAAAAATTCAGTTAGGTTTCTTTCTCAATATCCAGTCCTCACTTTAAAGCATTCTTTCTCACCATTTATTGCAGCCTCTGCCACTCAAGAGTCCCTATGCTTCCCACCTTTTATTTTATCTAATATAAGCCCTTTCACTACAGAGTTAATATATTTGTATAAATATCAAATTCTCCCAAGATTATTTATATTTTAACCTTATCATTATTCCCTGTAAGGAATGTGAAATATCAGTGATCAAGCCAAGAGAGGTATGCTTTGGCATATGAGGAAAGATCCCTCCCAACTCTGAGAAAATGAAATCATAATACATCTTGCAACTCTGCCTATTATACACAAGGTGTTCATGGCCTGTAACCTAAAAATAAGCAAGAGATAAATATGGATGTATAGGTTGATATGCAGACTCAGGAGTTGTTAGCAAAGAAGAAAGGAAACTAATTTATTCTGCAAACATTTATTAAACATTTGCTATGAACCAAGCCTTCTTCTAAGTGATGGGAATACAATTCTGAAAAAGCATAAAAATGCCTGTTCCTGTGAATTTTACATTCAAAAAGAGAGAAAGACAACAAAAATATATTAATAAGCAGTTAATGCACACATTTATATGTAAATATTTTTATTCAAAATCGTTAAGTATGCTATACAACAGGAAAAGGAGATGAAAAGACTAAAGAACAGGGCAGGGGGAATGTAATTTTAGATAATCAGGAAGGTACCATTAGGAAGGGAACTTTGGAGGATATTTGAATGGAATGTGGTGACGAACGATGTGAAAATCTAGAAGAAAAGGTGGTTTCTAGCAGAGACAATACCAGTGTTGCCATCACATTGATAGCTGGAAAGAGAGGTGAAGTGAAACAGAATAATCACTGTTGCTGCAGCTGGTCCTAAGATTCTAAAAGGTTTTCATCATTTTCCTTTTGCACCACATTGTATAATTTAGTAACCTTAAACAGGTATCACAGGTGGTCTGGATTGCTTGTTTGCCCATTAGTGTGACCTACACCATCCCCAAGAGTTTGAATCCTTAATCGTCCTGGCTTCTTGGGCCATTGCTGCAACTGTCCGTTTATTGTTATCACTGGGCACAGAAACTCCACGCAGTTCTCCAACGAATGCTCTGGATTCCAGGCATAGTCCTCCCTGATCCCACTGCGTAGAGTAACAATTGCTCAGGTGGACGACTAGAAGCAATTACCCTCTCCTTCTGATAGTACTGTTAGTAGCATAAAAAGAACAGAGAGACTAAGGGGTAGTTGCAGCTTCAACTTCAGTAGAAACATTGCTATGTCTACTAGCTGACTTGTTCTTGCTAAAAACCAGTACTTCTAATCAGCCATAGCCTAAGGTTATATTAATGAAGACATAAATTCTGTAATTGGTTCACTGCAAGTGAAAGTGAAAGAGGCACTCCCACTTCTGCCTCTTGGTTTCCAGAACCATGTATTATAGAGGGCAAATTAACATATATGGACTGTTAGTCCAATGCATATACTTTAGTCCAATGCATATACTATATCCTGGAGACAGTGTTCCAATATGGAGAGTGCTGTCCCTAATCTGGTGCATTACTTGAGCCTTTAACAGACCATTCCACTGTGCAATTAGTCAACTGCTTCTAAGTAATGGAGTATATGAGACTGGTGTGTCCCATGCTGTACAACCATCATTGCCTCTAATATTCTTTAAAATATATGCAATGCTATGCAGCAATATTTTATGGAATACCATGTTAATAGATCAGCTATGCTATAGGCCCTCAGTTAGTGTTACTATTAATGGCATTGTGGACAGAGATGACAAACCCATACCCATGGTAAGATTCAACTCAGATAGGGACAAACTACTGTTCTCTCTAGGAAATGGTCCAATATGGTTCACCTGAACCCATAAAAAAATTAGCTGTGTCTTTATGGAATTATGCCACATCAATTACACAGAATCAGTCTTTTGGGTAGCAAGCAGGGCATTCTATAGATTTTAAGTAAAAGGGAATTTTTGGTATTAGGTCTAAATATATTCTCCACCTCTATTTCCATGATACTCTTTCTTTAGTACCAGCACTGGGTGATTGAAGAGAAATACGCTGACATCTGCATGATGGCTTATCTATCTGGAAATTTTGTTCAGAACTTCTGGGGCACATCACTAGAAGCTATGTGCTATGTGGCTTATCTTGTATATGTATTGACACATCTTTTATGCAGGATTTCTTGTTTCTAATATTCAAGTCTTGTTCCTTTCAAGAAAGGCCTTGTTTAACCAGCAAAAGTTATTTGCCCACATTTAAAGAGTCTATACATACCCATACTTCAAGCGACTTTTCTCTATGTAATAATCAAGTCTGCCCACTGGGAGAAATATTCTCTAATGACTGTCATAAAGAGACCCCTGAATAGGTTTGTAATGACAGTTACAACATTGAGAGCAATATAGTCCACTTTTATATTAACCAATTTTGATTTCTTTTCCTCATTAGCGAATTTCTCCATAAAGCTATAATTTGTCTTAGGGAAAAATCATAGGTACAATAAAAGTAGGTAACTAGAGTTTGAGACACCTAGCTACATAGTTTTCTCATGCTTTTTGGAGCTCCTTGGGCCCAATGTAAAATATACTATTTGCACCATGAGAAGACTACTGTGCCTATCTGACTACATGATTCACTGGGTGTAGTAATACCATGCACATGGTAGATAACGTCAACTGCATAGACATTTGATTTTTCTGGTAAGGCAGAAACAATGTTAAACTTTATTGGAGACTTTTGCTCCAGGAAGATATCATTGGGGAGGAAATCTCCCCATCCTTTTGTGTTTCAGGAAACATGTAATGACCGAGGACCATCCTGCTTTTGCAATAGTCTATGATGAGACCTATTTCCACATCTCCTGAATGTGTCTGATAAGACCCATCTCTAACCTTTGTCACAACTCCCATAAGACTCACACATGACTCATTTGTCTACCTCTGTCTGTCTACTGACAAGCCCTTTTCTTTTCTTTGAGATATTTATGATTAATGAATGGCTCTCCATTGCAATCATCTGAATAAAACCATCTCCTTAATTGTCTGTTACATCTTATCTTTTCTAACATTCAGCTGTTTTAGGGCCCCAAAATATGCAAGAGCTATTTTAGAAATAGTAAATAGTAATCTGTTGCATTCTTAAAATGTGTTATACTATTATTTTAATTTATAGATTATTATTTGGTTCTGTTACTAAGAATTAAGTCAAATTACTTTTATTTTACTTTACTTTTATTTTACAGAGAGAGTGAGCGAGTTAGGGAGAGGGGCTGAAGGAAAGAAAGAGAAAAAAATCCCAAGCAGGCTCCATGCTCAGAGCAGAGCCCTACACAGGGCTTGATCCCACAATCTAAGCTAAAATCAAGAGTGGGTGACATATAGTACACAAAAATAATGTCTAATATTAAACCAACAAAGTATAATGATACATTTTAATTGATTGTATAGATTAATTTTTTTGTTATGTAATCGAAATTTAATACTTAGTGTTTTTATGTGCCTGTACTTATGCCTCTGTAGGCATTTTTGGGCAAACTTAACAGAACTATTTATCAGACAAATACATTAGATTCATTTCACTAGTTTTATAAAAATCAATTATCAAGTGTACTATATTTTAGTGCCCATTTTCCTGAGATTTTGAAAGAATAATCTATAACAGTGCATCTTGTACTTTTTTACTTGGTAAATATATCTTTAACATCATTAAAAAATTTTAATTACACTACTTATCTAGCTATTAGATTTTGATTCAATTTTGAAACTTATTTTATAGAAAATAATGTAATTTAATGAAATTTTCAATAATTGTTATCATGAATTTGTATACTATTATATTAATACCTATATGTATATTTGTATTTTATTCTCCATCTTTAGGAATTATGGTTACAAAACACTGTATATCTTACAAAGTAATAATCATAATATAAGTAACATGTTGAGCAATGCAGAGAGAAAAAGGGAGAAGGTGTTAGAAAAGCTATTTTTAAGAAATATTTCATAGGTATTGATTTTGCATAAGATATTTTTAAGTAGTTTAAAAATACAGACTGAAATGCATAATGCTCTTTACAATCCTTATGTTAGTTTTAAAACAGCATGTATCTGATGTTTATTGATTTCATGAAAGAGAAAAGAAGATTTTACTTAACCTTATCTAAATCCTTCCCACATACTCTTTTACTGCTCTGGGGGAGGGGGGACATTACTAGATGACTGACAATGTCACCATCTATTCCAATGAAGCATAAAGCCTATTACACAGGGCTGCAGCCCGATCTTTTGGCCTCAATCACAGTCATACAAGAGGGTGGTAGGAATATATTTTTCATAAGTGGGGCAACAACAGTGCAATTTCAGTGGGTCAATAATAAACTTGGTTCATCTTTTTCATACTGCTCATTGATATTCAAATAATGTGGTGTTCAATCTTATTCTAAGGTCGTTTTGTTATAGAAAAATATATATCAGTATGTTAACAGTAGTGATGTCTTAATTTTGTGTTTCCAAAATGTTTTATTGACTTTTGTTTTCATTATTGATATCGTTGAGTTTTCTATGATTATTGTATATGACTGTGTATTAAAACATTAAGGAGAAACATAACATGAGCAAAATGGTACTGGAAATATATCTACTAAAATATATATAGGGATTTAATTTCAAAAACTAAATTATAGTTATTCTTTTCTCTCACTTCTGCCAAATGTTTACCTACTTTTAAAAAGAGTAGTTAGAAAAAAATCAGTTTTTACAAAAATGACTGAAGAAAAAGCTACCAAAGATGGATGAATGTGATAAGTTGATATGGTGGAGAGAAAGAGAAATGTATTCCATTCTACTCTTGACACTGAGCAGCAACCATCCTACTCTGAAAAATTTTAAGCTTTCTGTATCCTGAGCTTTTGTTCATGATGTCCAGTGTTATTGGCCCCTTTTATTTTGTCTTTTAATGTTATTTTTGCTGTTGTTTTTCCTAACTCCGTATGTCATTTTATTTGCATTCAATTTTGATGATACCAAGTTCCCAAACTCTCTATAAACACTGCTCACTCGATAATGTTTCTCTTTTCCAATGTATTTATCACTGTTACTTTACGGTCATTTCAGATAAGGATGAATCTTTGATTCTCTCCAAGCAGAGTATTTCTGGGGACTATGGCAATTAATCAATTAGCAATTGAGCAATCTTGTCATAAATAATCTCGAATACATTGTAAAATATGAGTTTACTGAAATAAGTAAAGTTTAAATTAGTGTTTGTAATAATGCCTGGAAGTAAATAAGTGGTAAAATCACTGATGCACCACTAGGCAGGGCAAGCTTCTTCTATAAATTTGTGCTTAAGAAGTGGTTAACCAAGCTGTTTTTATATATTGAGGAATGTGGGTCATTTAAAGTGGAATTAACTGTATTCTAAAATCAATAAATTATGGCATGATGAGAAAATATTTTGCAGTGTCCTCCACGGACGCATTAATGCTTTTCTAGAGACTGCGTAATTGCCTTGCTCAATTATTTGAAGAAAAGATTGGAATGCCTCCTTTGAAAGGAAACCAAATTAGAACTGTGTCAAACTCCACAGCAGCCAATCTCCAGGGGCTTTTATGCAACAGTCGCTTCTTGGATTCCTGTAATGTTCCATTTGCAGCACTTAAATTGATTCCATTTAGGAATCTTTCAGAAATCAAAGATGATTGCTCATGTATTTCTATGATTTTGGCTACTGGATACAACTGTGGATTAGAAGTTGTCACCAGATTAAGTTTCTGTCTCGCTCTCTCTCTGTCGTTCACACATATATGTTTATATACACCCAAAATATCTGTGTGCTTGTATTTTGTGTAATATCCATATATATTTATATAATACATAGAATTTATATGATATATATAAAATTTATAAAAATATACAATATATATAAAATCTCAGACAAAAACAAGAACTTTTTTGAGATGGAATTGCTTCTACATTTATTTTTATTCCTCTGATCTCTACAATTGAATATAAGAGACAGAGACGGGGCACCTTGTCCAGCTTTCTAGTTGTAGCAAGAGCAGCCATAGTTTTTGTTTGTTTGTTGTTTGTTTTTACAGCATCTACTCAAAATACCGAAGACTTTTGGTGGGAATTAGTGAAGCCCATCCCATAGCATTGTACGATTAACTTTATACAAGTATATTTTAAAAGCTACAAAGTATAAACAGTGGGATGGTCACTTTCTATTTCATCTGAAAGAAGAAGAGATAACCCATCTCCAGTGAGATCAAGAGAATGGATTTCTGTTCTGGATTTCTTATTCAGACTTATTTTAAAGTTTATTTATTTGAGGGTGGGCAGAGAGAGAGAGAGAGAGAGAGAGAGAATCCCACAAAGAGTCCATGCTGTCAGCCCAGAGCCGGACATAGGACTTGAAATTACAGACCATGAGATCATGACCTGAGCCAAAACCAAGAGTTGGACACTTAACCTACTGAGCTACCCAGACACTCCTCTTATTCAGACTTTAGCAATCACCTATATGTTTCAGGGATACTAGATTCTAGCTTGAGAATACTATTTCTAGACTCAGTGCTTTCATGTTCATTTTTGCACTTGCTTCAGTTCTGACCTGCATCATTTAATTTTTATGGAACCTTTGAAGCTCCTCTTATAAGCTCTGCAAATGCTTGGTTTTATCAGCTGGTTCATGGTTCTACAGTTCTAGAAATGTGTCTACTACCTTAATACCAACTGCTATAATGCATTCACTTTGCTTTGGTCATTATTCTGTGAGAACTGTTGTGTTTGGGGGTTAAGTTCATATTAGAGGTGCACAGTAGTTTTTACTTAGAATCCTAGCTGAAAATCTTTTTTTTTCTCATTGAGGAGTGCCTCAACTAAAACAGAATTCCTGGTGACAGCAGCCCAGAATGTTGTTCTCTATGCATTTCACATATATGCTACTGTGAGCCACCAATCTGTGCTTTCTGTTGAGGGGTAGGGTCTAGTGACCAAAACTGAGGTGAGGAAACCAAAAGTCCAGTCCAGTCCATATGGAGAAGCAAGCAGAGTGCCAACTAGGTCTCAGAAACAGTACTTAGTGATAAAAGCATAATGCAAGTGAGCCAGGAAACCCAGGTAGGGCAGCAAGTGATCAGGTATGACAGTGTGCTCTAAATGGCTATGCATCTGAGTACATGAGGGGAATGTATGCACCGGGCAGGGAGGGAAAGAGAATGCCAGTCTTGTTTATCCTCTTCCTGTTAGCACTGGCTGGGATGAGATTGAGTGGAAGCCAAGGGGCATCAAAGAACCAGGGGTAACTGAGAAAAATAGCAACTAGCAAAACCAAAGCATGCTGACAGATTAACCTATGACAATTGTTAAAATGTGAGTACTCTTTTGAAGGTCATCTAGCAGGGGATGCTCTTTTAGTTGTGAGAATCAGAAAACTTACCATAGGAAGAAAATGAAAATATGGCTGTTACAAAAACACAAATGCAACTTACAGAATCCAAAGGCTTCAAGGAAAAGTACAGTTGGGTTTCTTGGGATGTAAATTTGGAAATCACAAAACTAGGCTACTTTTTCATTTCTCAGGGCTATGTGATACTTCTCTGCTTATCAAGTGTAAATGTAAAGTGATTTATTCAGGTCCTTCTACCTCCTCCCTCACTACTGTAACATTACACACCCCATCTCTATATTTATTAATTGACATTATATGTAAGGATTTCTTAGAAACATCCAACCTACCAAGACTGATCATAAAGAAATAAAAAATATGAACAGACCAAAAAGAGTAAGGAGATTGAATCAGTAACCAAAATCCTCCCAATATAGAAAAACCCAAGACTGGGTAAGTTCACTGGTAAAATCTACCAAATATTTAATGAATTAACACCAGTTCTCCTCCAAACTCTTCCAAAAATCTGAAGGGGAGATTATATTTCCAAACTCATTTTATGAGGCCAGCATTACTCTGATACTAAAGCCAGACAAGGACACCACAAGAAAAGAAAACTACTGACCAATATCTCTAATGAATATAGATATAAAAATTATCTACAAAATATTAGCAAATTGAATTCAGTAGCTCATTATAGAGATCATGCACCATGATCAAGTGGGATATCTCTGGCATGCAATGATGTTTCAACATACAAAAATCAGTAAATGTAATATACTATATTAACAAAAAAGATATAAAATCATGATCATCTCAATAGATGCAGAAACATTTTTTGAAAAAATACAGCATCTTTTTGTGATAAAAATGCTCAAAAAATTGAGTATCAAAGGTACATACCTTGATACAATAAAAGTAAAACATTACAAGCCCATAGCTAATATCATACTCAAAGGTAAAAGCTTGAAATTTTTTGTATAAGGTAAAGAACAAGACAAAGTTGTCCATTCTCACCACTCCAATTCAACATAGTAGTGGAAGTCCTAGTCAGAGCAATTAAGAAAGAAAAAATTGGGGGCACCTGAGTGGCGTGGTTGGTTTTAAGTGCCCACCTTCTGCTCAGGTCATGATCTTGTGGTCGTGAGTCTAAGACCCACATCGGGCTCTGTGCTGGCAGCTTAGAGCCTGGATCCTGCTTCAGATTCTGTCTCCCTCTCTCTCTCTGCCCCTACCCTGCTCACACTGTGTTTCTCTTTCTCTCAAAAATAAAGTTAAAACAAATAAACATTAAAAAAAAGAAAAAAGTCTTTAAAGGCATCCAAATCAGAAAGAAAACAAAAATTATCTTTGTTTGCAGGTGATATGATTTTAAATATAGAAAATCCTAAGAACTCCTCCAAAACACTGTTAGTAATAATCAATAAATTTGGTAAAGTTGTAGGATACAAGACCAATATATAAAAATCAGTTACATTTCTATAAACTAATATTGAGCAGTAAAAAAGCATTCCCATTATAATAGCCTCAAAAAGAATAAACTCCAAGGAATAAATCTATTCAAGGAGGAGAAAGATCTGTATGCTGGATATTATAAAATACTGATGACATAAATAGAAGAAGACACAAGCAAATGAATCAAAAAAATTAATATTGTTAAAATGCTCATACTACCCAAGGCCATCTATATATTTAATACAACTCATATCAAAACTCCCATGGAATTTTTCACAGAAATAGAGAAAATAATCCTAAAATTGTATGGAATCAAAAGATGCTGAATAACTAAAGCATTCCTGAGGAAAAAAAGCCAAAGCTGCAGGCATCACACTTTTTTTATTTTATCCTATACTATAAAGCTATAGTAATCAAACCTTGGCAAGACATTGGCGTAAAATAGATGAATAAACCAATGGAACAGAATAAAGAGCCCAGCAATAAATATTTGTATATATGGTCAACTAATATATTTCACAAGAGAGACAAGGTTTAACAACTAGGTAACCATGAGAAGAAGAATGAAATTGCAACCCTGTCTCATACTGCTGACAAAATTAATTTGAAATGGATTACAGAATTAAATATAGGACCTGAAACCATAAGCCTCCTCAAAGAAAATATTTTCTTGGCAACAAATTTTTAGATATGACACCAAAGTACAAGCAATAAATAAAAAGTCAGTAAATGGGACTACATCAAACTAAAAAGATTCTGCACAGAAAAAGAAGCAATCAACAAAATGAAAAGGCAACCTACGGAACAGGAGAAAATATTTGCAAATCATATATCTAAGAAATTTATGAAAATTTATGAAAAACTTATACAACTTAATACCAAAAAACAATTGATTAAAAAATAGAGAACTTGAATAGGCATTTTCCCAAAGACAATATATAAATAGCCAACAGATATGGTAAAAGATGCTCAACATTATTTATTATCATGGAAATGCAAATCAAAACCACAATGAAAGATTACCTCACACCTTTTAGAATGACATTTATCAAAAAACAAGAGACAAGATAAGTTGGTGAGAATGTGGAGACAAGGGGAACACTTGTGGTTGGTGAAAATGTAGATCGGTGCCACCACTATGGAAAACAGGAGGATCCTCAAAAAATAGAACTACTATATGGTCCAGCAATTCCACTTCTGGATATATAACCAAAGGAAATTAAATCATTAATTGAGGAGGTATCTGCAATCCCATTTCACTGCAGCTTTTTTCACAATAGCCAAGATATGGAAACAATTGTCAATGGATGTAGATGTGAAATACACACACACACACACACACACACACACACACACACACGACTATTACTGAGCTATAAGAAGGAATGACATCCAGGCATTTGAAACAACAGTGATGAATAATGAATAAGCTATACTAATGAAATAAGCCAGACAGAAAAATACAGATACTATATGATATCATTTATATGTGAAATCTTAAAAAGCCAAGGTCAGAAACAGTGGAATGAAGGCTACCAGCAGCTTGGGAGTGGAGGAAATGGGGAGATATTGGTTGGAGAGTACAAACATATAATTATAAGACAAATAAATTCTGGGGATTGGGTGTACAGCATGATGATTCTAGTTAATAATATTGTGTTATAACTTGAAAGTTTATAAGGAGTAGATCTTAAATGTTCTTACCACAAGAAAGTAATGGTATTATGTGACATGATGATGGAGGTGTTAGTTAAACCTATAGTGGAATAATTTAGCAATATATACTGTATCAAATCAACATATCATAACCTTAAACCTAGACAATGTTATTTGTCAATTATATCTCAATAACGCTGGGGGAAAAAGGACATTATGATATTGGTACATTTTGTCAGAGTAACAGGGAAAATGTACTAATGGATGTGGGACACCTGAATTCCTCATAACACTGTTTTTCAGCTTCAGAATTTCTCACAGATTCATGTTCACTAAAGTTACCTAGTAGGGTTTCCTGGGTACTTTAGTCAGTTAAGTGTCCAACTCTTAATTTCAGCTCAGGTCATGATCTCACACAGTTCATGAGTACAAGCCCCATGTCAGGCTCTGGGTTGACACTGCAGAACTTGCTTGAGATTCTCTGTCTCCCTCTCTTTCTGCCCCTACCTGCTCTTACTTGCTCTCACTCTCTCAAAGAAATAAACTTAAAAATAAGCAAACAAACAAACAAATAAATAAAATCACCAGATAAAGCAAGCTTTTACATAGAAATGTAAAAGCTATGTAGGGTCGCCTTAACACAGATATAATTTAATTAGTTTGTGATAGTATTTTGTTAATGATATATTTTTAAAGCTGAGAACTATTGTACTGGAATCCAAACTTACAAACTTCCTCTAGCATTTGCCAAGTTAGTTTGATCTCATTCATCTGGCACCTACAAATCACCTGTGTAGTGACTTGTACTCATTATTTTCTTCCTATGGCTTATTTTGCATATATAATTTTTTTGCATTTAGCATGTTTAAATGTTTTACAGTGAAATAAGTAAAAAAATGACAATACCATTATGAAAATTTCAGTATGTATTTTAGGAAGTCCAATATATCTTATTTCATTTTTAACTAGACCCATCAACTGTACTATTTGTACTTTCCTTTTCTTCCAGAAAAATAAAATATAATTTACATTAATAAAACAAATTGAATTTTTACCATTCATTTAATTTTGCCTTATTATCCTGTAATTCCAAAAGGTTTGGCTGAGAGCTGGAATCTGATCATAAATGTGGCCATGTCAGCTAGATGTATTTATTACTCAAGGTTCACTATGACATGGCTTGTAAGTAATAGTTACAAAAGTTTTACTTCTTACTGATTACCCAATATAGATAATTCCCAACTGTCCAAAATTTATCTTAGAGTCCAAAATATGGGATTGAATCAATCTACCATTAACATCTAGAATCCTCAACCATAATTGTGAGTCAGTAATGCAGAATTGATGAAGAATATAAACTCCTGTGTTCGGTATATGTGACCAACCGTTAGCTCTGTTACTCACTCTCTTTCATTTCCGGTTGTTCTTATTCATTCAGTACTTCTCATTCTTCACTTACAAAGTTAGGGTAATTATAATCTTCTCATGCACAGGATTGATCATGTTCAGAGCACATAGTGAGTGCTAAATGAATTAGCTGTTACTTGATTAATAGTATTTTTGATGTGGGCTTCTATAATATTCAGGTTAGATGTATGTGAAGTACCCTAACCACTTTAGTGAAAGGGAATCTCTAGTGAATGGATCCCTTTTTGTCCCTCTATCTCACAGTCAAGTGTGATCTGTCATGTAACTATTGGTAACATATGATATTTCTATCTATATGCTCTACAATTTATTAAACCTTCATTATAAGTTGGTGATATAATCAGAAACTTTACTCATTTTACCCAAATTACCTTAATGTGAAAAAAATTCATCAAAGATCTCAAATAATAATTACAACTGTAATTCTCCCATTTGAAAAGTCTCCACTGGTATATACTGAAATTATATAAATGAATGTAAATCAAGAACACATTTGCCTCTGGAGAGATATGTATCAGAGTGTTCAAAATGTAGATGGATATTATGGGTATTTAAAATTTTCTTCTTATGTCTTATTTTTATTTTATCATTATTCTAAAGTAAATAATTATTTTTAAATAAAAATGACTTTAAATAAGTAACACATTACCTTTATCTTGATACTGTAGCTTTGTTTCATTACAATGCTACATAAATCTACACTACATAGTGATTAAGCCACAGAATTTTGGAATGTAGAAAACACTTAAATAAGTCAATTTTTAACTAATGGAAATATTACATAAATACAAGCAAGTATGCACAACTGGATAGAATATGGTTGATAGAAAATGTAAATATTACATCTACATAGAACATAGCCCATGGCTTCCTATAAAATGCACCTAGAAAATGAAGCACCTCCTTAATGGCTGGTAAAATTTAGTACCTATTAACCTCATCCAAGTTTTACTGTGTACATAGCAACTTAAAGTAAGCTTATGTAATTCCCTTCCTTTTCTTTGGATGCTGAAATGTATTTTTTCAAATTCCTTTGACAAATTCAAAACTACCAGTTGAGAGCTTACATTATAGATCTTCTTGATGTTAATTTGCTGTATAATGAATGAATATACCATGGGTAAATGTAATGTTTAGTGTGTGAAAGGAAAATTTTTCTTGAGTCAGAAAACTTTACTCAACCAAAGACTTAAAAACAATCTTACACCTTCGTAGGGCACACAGAATATAACACCCAAAAGCTGTCACTAGGCTCTTTTTAAATCTTTGATTTTATCACATAAGTTGGACATTTGTTCCAAATTAATTGGCTCTTTTCAGTTTTTATACAATGCATGTGTATTTTATGTCTCCCTTGCTTTGAGGGCTTTAAAACGAATGAAAACTGTAGTAGACTGGTTTGGATAAGATTCAGACTTTTTGGCAGACTCCTAAGTAACAAGAGCCAGTATTTAATCAGATAGTATGTTTTCATCTCTGTTTTTTTTTCAAGTTTGAACCAATGCTGTTTAACTTAACTGCCCATCCATATCACATAAATTTCTATTGTTTTTTAAGTGAAAATATGTTAGATAGAAAATAGAACCTATCAGTCGTCTAAATGCCCTTTTATTAGTGTTTTGATTTCCAAAATTGATTTTTATTCGTGTCAATATTTCCATTGTTTTATAGAAAGCAAACAGTGAATGGATTTCTCTTTTTTCTTTTTTATGCACACTATTAACACTTTCCTAAGTTAATCTTTCAGACATTTGTTAATATAAACATTTTCTTACATAAGAATATTATTTTGTTTGAAAAAGTGAAAACTTGAGGTTAAGAAGGAGCTTGATTTCTCTATATCTGTATTCAAACACTTGATAATTTCTATTCTCCATATTGCTAAACCTGACTTTTAAATGACAATTACATTTTTCAGTTTTAGATAAAGCTATACAGTATAATAGTATAGACAGAAGAGAGATGAAGCAGAAAAGCCTCACAGACACCTGTGACAACTCAAACCCTTTGGTATAAGAAAATGTCAGTTTTAGTACTGCAATCCCAAGGACATGAAGTCCACTGTGATTAGTCACATGACTCTCCTGTTAGTACCCTACTGAGATACGGTTGCCATAGCATTGAAAGGCAGATCTTCAACTAGCAACAATCTGTAGATGCTATTTGTTCAATGTCAAATGATGTGTCATTTTCTTCTAATAAAAATCATCTAAATGCATCCCCCAAAGAAAACTTGTGGCCCATTCATATTGTCAAGAATTGCTAATTATTTAAAACAATGAGGCCAGGTTATTTTAACATGGACACACTTCTCTCTGTTCATTAGATTTATGTTACCTACTAAAGAACATGCAGTGAAGTAAATTGGGAATGGAAGAGTTCACTGTAGAGAGAAAAATAAAAGACCATGAATATAAGCCTACTTCTAAAGTAATCTACTGAACCCCTGCACTTGTCCTTGAGGTTAAAAGTGCACTTATATGTTATTTAGGGAATCATAAGCATCAAATATTCCTTTCTGCTGAGGTCATGCATAGGCATGTTTATAATTCCTATGAAACATTCAGAATTGATAATGTTGCTTATTTGAGTATATACTAGATTATTAGAATACATGAGTGAAAAGACATGCTTTCTAAAAATGTATTCTCAACATCACTGTACCATGTAAATCAAATCTGACTTAAAGTCACCAAAGGACAGCATCAGAAACATTTCTGTACTCTGATTGAGAAAACAATGCATCAACTCATGTATTCATAGAGATTTCAAAATTCTGTTTGCCTAGTAAATTGTGCCCAAGCTAGGCTACTCTGCTTACTTCTAAGTAATTTCTAAAAAGAAATACATCAAAGTCCCTCTGAATCTTCAAAAAATTAAAGTTGAAAATGTAATGTTTTTTATAATGTAATGAATATTTTTATATCCTAAAAATACTAAATTGACCACAACTATTTAATATCTCTCTTCATTCCTGACAACCTTCCTTGTTCTTAAGTTGGGTTTATGTGAAATTAATATAACTACTCCATCTTTGCTCTGACTAGTGTTATCAAGGTATGTCTCCCAATGTTTTTATTTTCAATCTAGTGGAATCAATTTTTATTAAGATGGAGTTCTTGTAGATATTTTGAGGAACTTTTTTATTCAGCACCCTTGATAAGTTCTCTTTTTAAATTTGCATATTTATACTAATGATTAAAGTGATCACTGATATAGGTGGATTAATTGCTACCAAGTTTGTAACTTTTCTGTTTCTTACATTTTCTTTGTCTTTTTTCCCCTGCCTTTTCTGGTTTTAATAGAGCATTTTATACAACACATTTTATTTCTTTTCTTAGCATATCAATTATATTTCTGTTTCGCTTTTTTAGTGGTTTCTCTAGAGTTCACACTCTGTATTTCCAGCTAAGCCAACCAAGTTCATCTTGTAATAACTCTGTGTTGCTTTATGGTTAGCACAGATGCTTCAGACTAGTATTCACAATTCCTTCTTCCCATCCTTTATGACACAGATGTCTTTTTTCTTTCATTTATCCATATGCTATACTGCCCAGTACTTAAAACAAAAACTTATCTTTTGGGGGAAATGGGTGGCTCAGTCCATTAAGTGTCTGACTATTGATTTCAGCTCAGGTCATGATCTCGTGGTTCGCGGATTGAGCCCTGCATGAGGCTCTGAGGTGAAAGTGCAGAGCCTGCTTGGGATTTTCTCTCTCCCTCTCTCTCTGTCCTTCACCTGCTCATGTTGTCTAAATAAATTAAATAAGTAAATAAAAGGTTTTTTTTAATGTTATTTTTAGATCAACTAATGATAAGGAAAACAATGATTTTATCTTACTTTTGTTTATGTATTTATTTCTCCTATATCCTTCCTATCTTCATGCATATTTGAAATTATGACCTATATCATTTTGCTCTTCCTTAAGAACTCTTTAATGTATTTGGCATGACAAGAGTGCTAATGGCAAATTCCTTCATTTCTATTTGTCTGAGGAAGACTTTAATTTTCCCTTCATTTTTGAATGATAATTTCATGGGATATAGGAGTTTAAGTTTTTCTTCCTTTTTTTCCCTTTCAATACTTTGTTTTAAAAAAAATTTTTTAATGTTGTGTTTATTTTTGATACAGAGAGAGACAGAGCATGAGAGGGGGAGGGGCAGAGAGAGAAGGAGACACAGAACCGGAAGCAGGCTCCAGGCTCTGAGCTAGTTGTCAGCACAGAGCCTGATGCGGGGCTCGAACCCATGAACGTGAGATCTGACCTGAGCTGAAGTCGGAGGCTTAACTGACTGAGCCACCCAGGCACCCCACCCTTTCAATACTTTAAATATTTTCACACTTCTCTTGCTTAAAAGGTTTCTGACAAGAAGTCTACTGTAGTTCTTATGCTAGTTTTTCTTTTTTTTTTTTCTGTTTGGCCTCTTTCAGGATTTCACTCTTTTTTATTTTCTGCATTTTAATATAATATACCCAAGTGTTTTTTTTAATAGTCTATTGTCAAATTGGTTTCTACATAACACGCAGTGCTCTTACCCACAAGTGTCCTCCTCCATCACCACCACCTCTTTTCCCCCTCCCCCTTCAACCCTCGGTTCGTTTTCAGTATTCAGTAGTCTCTCAGGTTTTGGGTCCCTCTCTCTCCCCAACTCCCTTTCCCCCTTCCCCTCCCCCTGGTCCTCCATTAGGTTTCTCCTGTTCTCCTCTTAGACCTATGAGTGCAAACATATGGTATCTGTCCTTCTCTGCCTGACTTATTTCACTTAGCATGATACCCTCGAGGTCCATCCACTTTCCTACAAAGGGCCATATTTCATTCTTTCTCATTGCCATGTAATACTCCATTGTATATATATATATATATATATATATATACTACATCTTCTTTTTTTAAAAAATAGTTTATTGTCAAATTGGTTTCTATATAACACGCAGTGCTCTTACCCACAAGTGCCCTCCTCCATTACCACCATCTCTTTTCCCCCCTCTCCCTTCCCCTTCAACCCTCAGTTCATTTTCAGTATTCAACAGTCTCTCAAGTTTTGTGTCCCTCTCTCTCCCCAACTCTCTTTCCCTCTTCCCCTCCCCCTGGTCCTCCATTAGGTTTCTCCTGTTCTCCTGTTAGACCTATGAGTGCAAACATATGGTATCTGTCCTTTTCCACCTGACTTATTTCACTTGGCATGACACCCTCGAGGTCCAACCACTTTCCTACAAATGGCCATATTTCATTCTTTCTCATTGCCATGTATTACTCCATTGTATATATATATCACATCTTCTTGATCCATTCATCAGGTGATGGATATTTATGCTCTTTCCATGTTTTGGCTATTGTTGATAGTGCTGCTATGAACATTGGGGTACATGTGCCCCTAAGTATCAGCACTTCTGTATCCCTTGGGTAAATCCCTAGCAGTGCTATTGCTGGGTCATAAGGGAGTTCTATGGATAGTTTTTTGAGGAACCTCCACAGTGTTTTCCAGAGCGGCTGCACCAGTTTATATTCCCACCAACAGTGTAGGAGGGTCCCCGTTTCTCCACATCCTTGCCAGCCTCTATAGTCTCTTGAATATTTAGTATTTTCTGAGCTTCCTGGATCTGTGGTTTTACATATGTCATAAATTCTGTGAAATTGTTGGCTATTTTTACTTCAAATATTTAATCTGATTTATTCTCTGTCATTTGTATTTGATGTAATATTTGATACATTAGTTGAGTTACATTACATTGAGTTACTTGTTTTCTGTTTATTCCTTCTATTTTTCACTCCTTTATTTCCCATTTTATTTTCTTCTGTGGGTTATTTTTATTTTGAATTATCTATAGTATTTGAGGCTATCACTTTCCATACTTTTTTTTAAAATTTAGTGGTTTCTCTAGAAATTAAACAATTAATATATAACCTGTCACTGTCTTTTACTACAGCATTTTGATTATGTAAATGGAACATAATAATCTTGCTGCACTTGAAATCATTTTATGCCCTACCTTTATGACATGGTTGTCTTTAATGTTAAGTCTATATATATATATATATATAACCACATCAGATAATGTTATATTTATCTCATTTAAAAAAAACTCAAGGGGAGAATTATAGCATATTTTGTATGATCTTTTATCTACTCTTTCCATTCCACTATTTGCTCTTCATACTGGATGCTCCAGGTTTCTTTCTATTATTATTTCCTTTCTCTCTGTAGGACTTACTTTAGCATTTCATTTATAGTAGGTCTGCTGGTGACATATCTCTCAGTCTCATGGTCTGAGATTGCTTTCATTTCTGCTATGTTCCTGAACGATAGTTTCTCTAGATATAGAATTTGATGCTGTCAGTCTTTTTATTTTCAGTATGTGAAAAATATTTGCCAACTTCCTTCTGCTCTCTGTGGTTGCTAATGAAATCCTCTGTTGTCAGCCAAATTGTCATTTCCCTAGAGGTAATACATTACAGCATTTTTTACTGTTTCCAAGATTTTTTTCTTTGTCTTTTGTTTAGAAATACAATATTTATTTTGATGTGTTAGTATATAGATTTCTTATTCAGCCCTCTATTTTTACTCTTTGTCTGGTACTCTGATGACTCAAATATTACATCTTTTTTTTTTTTTTACAAATATTATATCTTTTATAGTGGTCCAAAAATTCTTGAGTCTTTGTTAATTTTTTGTAAATTTATATTCTCCTTGGATGTTCAAATTTTATTTTTTTTAATTTTTAAATGTGTATTTACTTTTGAGAGAGAGAGAGAGAGAGAGAGAGAGAGAGAGAGAGCATGAGCAAGGAGCAGAGAAAGAGGGAGACACAGAATCTGAAGCAGGCTCCAGGCTGCCAGCTGTCAGCACAGAGCCTGATGTGGTGCTCAAATTCATGAGCTGTGAGATCATGACCTGAGTTGAAGTAGGACGCTTAACTGACAGAGCCACCCACGTGCCCCGATTTTTTTTTTGAAAGAGAGAGAGCATGAACAGAGGAGGGGAAGAGGGAGAGGGAGAGGCAGAAAGAAAATATTAAGCAGGTTCCATGCCCAGCACAGAGCTCCATGTGGGGCTCAATCTCACAACCGTGAGTTCATGACTTGAACCAAAATCTAGAGATGCTTAACCCACTGACTCATCCAGGTGGCCCCAAATTAGATCATTTTTATTGATCTATTTCCAAACACACACACACACACACACACACACACACACACAGAGAGAGAGAGAGAGAGAGAGAGAGAGAGGGTTTTATTTTCACCCGTTACAAGAGGGTCTGAAATTTTTTTGGAACATTTTTATGATAAGTGTTTTAAAATCCTTCCTAAATAATTTCATCATCTATATTATTTTGATGTTGACACTTTTTTATTATTTCTCTCATTGATGTTTAGATGTTCTTGCTTTTTTATAGGACAGGAGATTTGGGATTGTGTTTTGCACTTTTTCTGAGTTATTTGTATTTTATTTTTTCAGCACACCTGTTTGAGTTCAGAATTCATGTCCTGGCCTAATTTTACAGCCCATTATTTAAATAGCCATTTAATTCCAAAGCTTTTGTAGTGCTATTTTGATATATGCCTCTTGTATGCTATCCTACCAATCCAACACCTGGGAAATATTCCACAGTGTGGTCCAGTTTTCGAAACTTGTATTGCATTGCTCTTGTTTGCTTCCTGAATGGCTCAGACTCTCTATATAGATTCATTTGGCCTGTTTGTTTTCTTCCTGGATTCATCCTGATTACTTAACACCAACCCTAGTACTCAACCACATACATGTTTTTCCACAGTTCATTTCATTAATAAAATATAATATCCTGTTATGATACTATAAAGAGACTCAACATAAATTTTCTATATCCAAAGAAGTGAGATTAATAAGAGATGTTAAGATGATATCAGGAAAAACCTTAGGGAGAAAGTAGAAATATTGTTTCCTTAGGTATTGGGGAAGGAGTGGGACTCTGATTTTTAAGGATTTTGTGGGAACTCTTCAAATGTGGGTGTGGCAAGTCCACAGAACAGTGTTCTAAAATAAGGAGAGTAAGAGAAAGTAGAGAGGGAGAGAGAGAGAAATTATCTACTAAATCTTCACAATTTTGTGTATGTACTATAATTATGGCTATGATTAATTAGAATTATAATCTTCCCATTTTGTACATAATATAACTATTGCTCAAAACATCGAGTAATGACTATATCATAACAACACAAACATAGACTAATAATTCAAAATCCTATACTTTCTTAGGATTTTTTTGGGATTTGGGGAGTTGACTAGGTGGCATTAAAGCATTGCAACCATAGTTTTTATTAACCATAATAGAAAGAACAGAGGCAGGGTCTGATTCTCTGAGGTTTTGGAATGCCAGAATAAGAAATTTGGATTTGTTGAATCCAAACTGGGATCCACTGAATCATTCTAAACATGAAAGTGACTCAAAGCATCTCCTTAGCAAGACTGATCTGATAGCAGAGTATATGATAGATGGGGACAGTGACACAAGTCAGACAAGAGCACCATTAGTGAAATATTGCAGGCATCATTGGAATGTAGCTTTTGATATGCTATCACTATGTGGAATCCATTGGGGTAGAACACTATTTTAGGAAAGGATTACCGACTTACAGAAAGAGAACTATCTGTAATTACATAAATAGAGATTAAAACGATATGGACCACACGTTCCCATTCTCTAGGACATATGATCTTGCCCAGATGGTATCAGCAGTGCTCCCCTCAAGATAATCCAGAGATTAATTAACAGCTTTATGGAGGATTATCTTTTCCTTTCATCCTTAGAAATATCTAGTATTAGTCAAGGTTAAAGAGAAGTCACATAGATAAACATTGATTTGCTACAATAAGTACAACAGGTGATTTCTGACCCTAACGTATGTTGTAGTCTTGGTTTTTAATTTCTTCATAAATATCCATTTTAAAGATTATTAGCAAATATCCTCTGATTATTCTATCATCACCTATCATATAGGACATTACCTGATGCACATTAATAAACAAACTACCCCATAGGTCACAGAAGAGAAAGTCATAGTTGATTACAGACCAGATCACAGTTTATTAAATCTGCTTCAAACTCAAAACAAGAAGCAAGAGTGAGAGATGGTATAGGCTAACACACAGAATAGGTTATGCACGAGCAGGGTGGGGGGAAGAACCTGCTACGTAAATCCTGTGTTGTACACAGTTCAGATGTACTGTCTCTCTTTCACGTAGCCACCATTCCCTTCTTTGCTGATAGTGTGATTTCTGAGAAGCAGAGTTTGAGGTATGTGCAGAGGATTCATAGAAAAAAGGCACCAGGTCCAAGGACACACCCTGCTCCGTCAGAGAGACCCAGGGACAGATAGTTTGCCAGCTAGTCTGCTGAAAAGCCATGACATCATCTGCCTTTCAAGGGTGGAGCTTATGTGGCATATCTGGGGCCATAGTACAACTATCCTAGGTGTCACCAGAGGGTGATGGACACAGGGATGGATATAGGGTTTGGCCCAAATGATACATTATCAATACATAATCTTTCCATCTCTTTTTATCTTTTTGCGGCATTTATTTCAGCATAGGTTACAATTTCCATCTCTTTTTATCTTTCTGTGATGCTTACTTATTTCAGCATAGGTTGCAATTATTCTTTCCATCTTTAGCATGTCCTATAGATTATTTATAATTTACTCTTCATAACTCAGCTTATGAATTCTGCCTATATCTCACATGCTTACTATCTGTATTTAACACATCGTTTGAGTTTTGCCTATATCTCATAATCTATCACCTTATTATCTTGGCTTATCAGTTTTTATGAGTTACATTCATGTTATTTGTTTTCTTGTCCTCTATAGCAGAATTTATTATTTTTCAGATAATAAAAAATTTATATTACAGTTCTTACTACTGCTAATACAGCACGGATTTTAAGAATAAGAGTTTTCTCTGCGGCACCTGGTGGCTTAGTCGGTTAAGCATCTGACTCTTGATTCCGGCTCTGGTCATGATCTCATGGTTCATGATTTTGAGCTCCACACTGGGTGCTGGGCCGACAGGGTGGAGTCTACTTGGGACTGTCTCTCTTCTTGCCACTCTCCTGCCCACTCTCTCAAATAAATGAACTTTAAAAAGTTTTTAAAAAGAATAAACATTTTCTCAAAACATACATCGTCACACTAAAATATGTAAGTATCTGGGCCATTCGTTTACGATTCCCACTTGGTTTTGAATTTCCATTCATGTTATGAGCATCACTTTTAATAAAAAAGCTTATGTCAATCTGTTTGATTAGTGAAAAATAGCAATTATTTATTTCACATGTCATTAAAATAGGTATATTCCATATTACCTGCGACATTTTGTCTTTGGATTTTAAGATTGCACAGTCAAAATAATTGGCCTTTCGGCACATGTAAAACAAAATGACAAGTCTGAAGTCTAAGCTTTAAGAAATTTTAGTATAAAAAATGGCCGTGACTATAAAATAGATATTGGTCCTACTCTGACATATACAAGTATATTTTATATATTGAGTTTATCCTCCCCTGTTTTGTATTATTCCTTTTTTGTGTCTCATTCTCCTTTTATCCTCAAAAGAATGAAAGCATGACTAGCAACATAGAACTGTGTTCCCAGGATACAAAAGTAATAGCATCTTTCAAAAGTAATAGCATAACATAAACGTTCTAAAGCACAAAATGCTGGGAGACATCACTAAAACCAGACAAGGACAACTGAAAGATGGGAGTTCAAGAATAAGAAAAATGATGTCAGCAGTTAGAACTGAGATATGAAAAGGTATTGTAAATTACAACAACCAGAAAAATTACATTAATCTAAACAATAGAAAGATTATAAGTTTGTAAGGTTGAAAATGGAAGGCCCAAAATATATGACAAGCATTTCCCATAGGTAGGGAAATATGAAACTATTTTGAACAAACATATAATAAGGAAAATATAATATGTCAAATGTATTGGATGCATCCACAGCTTTAAATGCTCATATTCAGAAAGAAGAAAATCCTGAAATTCATGACATATAGTAGCATCTTAAGAAACTAGAAAAAGGACAGCAAAGAAAATCAAATATAAATAGAAAGAAGGAAATAAAGAAGATTAAAGGAGAAACTAGTAAAATGGAAAACAAACAATGGGGAAGATTTACAAAGATTTTCACCAGTTGGTTCAGATTACAGAGGAGTCTTGTGAGTCTTTTGTGATTCTAACATGAAGACATTTCACCTTTATTACAGCACTAGGAAGACACAGTGAGGTGTCGGTAATGCTAAGGATTTTTAAATTTTTGATAGTGAACATACTGGTCAAGTTAAGATAAGGAAATAAACCAGTTAAAATCTTAAGTTTAACCCTTGCAGTATTACAGAAACAAAAAGATGACGGCATCATCCAGGGTAGTAAAGAGGGGGAAATGGGGTGAAAAAATTTTAAATAAGAAGAGTTTAATAATACCAACAATTCCAGAAGAGTTTAAAAGATGATAGATAGATACATAGATAGATAGGCAGACATAAAGTATAAAAAATAGCACAAATGAACATTGTAGAAATACATCTAAATATATTATCATAATATAAATGGGCCAATTCATCAATTAAGAGACTAAACTTATCAGATAAATTAAGATTTTAATACTTAGTAATATGAGGTTGATAAGAAATATACCTAAGTTTAAGATAGTAAAACATTTAAAATAAGAGAGTAGAAAAAAACATCAAGAAAACGCTAATCAAAAGAAGGCAAACAAACAAATGAAAAGTTACTTAGACAAAACATAATTTTGAATAGAAGTCAAAAAGTATTGTCAGAAATATAAAGTGTTATTATTTATGGATAAGACAGTTTCACTTACTAAAGAAATTCTACATTTGCATTCAGCTAATAACATATCTCTAAGACATATATAGAGAAATTAAAATCGACAAATCTCTCGGAACTACATGAAATTGCAACATACCTTTCTCAGCAACTGATGAATGAAGCAGACAAAAAGTCAGCAAAGATCTAGATTGCTTAAACAACATAACTAACAAAAGGTTATATCCATATATCTGTAGTACCATAATAAACAAATACATACCTTCTTTTCAAACCTCGGCCAGGAAGCATATCTTAGTGATATTCAACTAATTTATAACATAGTGTGTTCTCTTGACTACAATGCAGCTAACATATAAATCAATAAGAGAATGATTAAGAAACAGCTAATTAAAAAAATTAGAAAAGTAGAAAAAATACAATTAGAAAAGTTAACAAATCACCTTAATAGATTATGTATAAAAAGTAAATCATAATAAACCACTTTAAGTGCTAATATTTAACATTAAAAATATTATGTCTTTTTTGTGTAATATATATATATATATTTGTTGTGTAAAGCTAAAGTTACCTACTTAAAGGCAACTATGTGGCTTTAGTTACTTTATATTAGAAAAGAAGAAAAACTAAAAACTGAGTGACATCTGAAATCAGGAAATAAAAACAGAATAAGTGAAATAAAGTTATTGTTAATAAAATAATAAAAATGGGTCAATAGTAATGAAATAAAAGAAAAAGCTACTTTAGAAAGATTAACAAAGCTTTGTTCTTTTGAAAACTGATAAAATTAACTATGCTTTGGCAAAATTTATCAGACAAAAAAAAAACACAAGGGAGAAAGAGAGGAGGTGTGAATAAATAACAGTAAAGTGAAAAAAGGAATAAGACTATTATAGATGCATAAATTCATAAAAAAAAGCAAGAAAAAGATTAAGGACAACACTATGCCAATCAATTTGAACTTGTGGGAAATATCACTTTATAGAAGAATGTACCAAAACAGAATCAGAGAGAAATCTTATGTCTTTTTTTCAGTTTATATAATGTCAACAGTAGTTGAACACCTTCTCACAATGAAAAGACCAAGCCCAGATGAACTTATAGAAAGCTCTATTAAACATTCATATGGAAAATATTTCTTAAATAACACAAATACTTTCAGAGGAGAGAACTATTACCACCTTGAGATCCATAAAGAAGTAATGTCTCATGGATAATTTTGGCTTATTCTAGCAATATGATGTTTTCTTATACTAAAATATTTATAAATATTTTAACGTAATTTCGTTCATTAAATGAATGGTTAAAGGATAAAAACTATTGACATAACAGAAAAAAACATATTTTAAGATATTTGTTACCTTTTCATGCTAAAAAAGTTAATTTTTTGGCAAGGAGCCAGATTATGCCATTTGGTCAGAGGAAAACAAGCCTTCTAGAGTTCTAGTACAGAGAAAGCCCAACTCTGGCTGCTAATGGTTCTGCCCCGCCCCTCATCCTAACCTTTACCTTCTTCATGGCGAGGGTGGAAGCAAGCATACCACTGAAACACAGGGATGTGCCAGAGAAGAGCAGGAGTCTGAGAAGCAATTTCTAGAGGCCTTGAGGGGAAACCGAAGAAAAAGAAGCGATGGGAAGACAGGTGGTTCTTGTTAGCAAGAACAGAAAACAAAACAAAACAAAACAACTTGATCCTGAAGGAGAAGGTGGAAAGTAGAAAGAAATTAAAGCCCTGAAACTGAGGAGTCAGTAGGAGATTTGGAGAGGGAGGTGAGGTGGGTGTGCTGTTGAAGCCAGCGAGTTGCTGAGCCTGCAAACACCAGGTGTGGCGGTGTAGACGCCCCGTGGTCACACTGAACACAGTGCAGTAGTGGTGGCGGCTGGAGCTGTGCTTCCCAAGGTGTGACGCGCAAGAGGCCACAGCAGATTTACTTGGGGGCTGCGCTCCACATACATGTCCCAGGGCCCACCTCTCCCTCTAAGGTGACTGAGTCTGACTGCAGGGCAGGGGTGCGGGGGAAGGATCTCAGATGTGCTTGTTTAACAACACCCGCCCCGGTGAGTCCCAGACCCTTCAGTGTCAGCAAGCCTTGGCCAGATATCGCAGAGAAAGCGTCTCTTCTTTTCATCCATCTTATTCGAAAGGGTGGCATGGACAATAAATGTCAGGAAATTGAGGAGGGGCAAATAGACATTATCCAGTTTCTCAAGTTATCATTGATTTAAAGTTATTTTTTAATTTTTCTAGTTATTGTATCTGTTAACCTTTTTTGTGTCTCTAAAGCTTGAAATACTTATGTGGCATGATATTACACTTCAGATAATAACTTCAAAACTTTTTGTTTTGTTTTCGTTTGTTTGTTTGAAAACCATTTATAGGTATAGGACATGCAAATGTGGAATATTTATATGATTGTTATTCTATAATATCTGGACAGATTTTTTTTAAAGGAAGGATAATAGAAGAGAGATTCAGGAGCTATTATAATTTGCTGTATGTACTGTATTTATACATTACTTAATCAAGAAAGCCTGAAATTAAATACCATTCATATAATATTTTGCTTTCTAAAACATGCTTTAAGGTTAATAAAAGTGGATATAAACAAAAATGATAGGGGATTTTCATTTCAAAAATGAAAATGATAAATTATTAACCAGGGGGCAAACGTGTATTTTTTTAAACAATTGCTTCTGTATTTGTTTAGTGTTTATTTGTTTTTGAGAGAGAGAGAGAAAGAAAGAGAGGGACAGAGTGTGAGCAGAGGAGGGGCAGAGAGAGAGGGAGACACAGAATCTGAAGCAGGCTCCAGGCTCTGAGCTGCCAGCACAGAGCCCAAAATGGGGCCTAACCCCACAAAACGTGAGATCATGGTCTGAGCTAAAGTCAGACATTCAACTGACTGAGCCACCCAGGTGCCCCAAAAAGTGTATTTTTAAAATTAAAGAGGTTTTATAACCATATACCAGGGCAAGAGAATAAATGAAAAGTAGCTGCAGATCTTAAAAACGTATTTGGTAAGTGTTTACTGGGGAACACAATACAAATAGGAGAGAATGGCAATATCTTGCTCTATTTCTGTGCTGATGAGAGAAGTCAGTCTGCAGTGTCATGGGCACACACAAGGCAGGTGTGTGAGGGTCTTTTGACCAAAATGGTAAATGAGAAATTGCAGGATCCAGTAAATATTTAATTGTATACTCCAAGAATTGTCCTAATTAAAGTTAGAGTTGTAGGCAGAATAAGATCAGATGCCTCTTATTTATTTTCAAATAGTTTAAAGGCCAATGAATATAGAACTAGGGACCATGTGAGGAATTAATGTAAGAACCCACAAACAGATCACAGAACAGTTTTTGAGGTGGAATGATTTACCTTGGACTGTATAATCCCCACTGAAAGTTTTCAGATATAGTCTAGATGAGTTTGGCAATTTTAAAATATGACCCCAAATTTCCTGAGAGCTGGGTCATGGCTCCTCCCCTTGACTCTGGACTTTCTGACTACTTGGCCAGTAGCCTATGGAGGAAGGGATGTGCTAACAATTTTCAGACTCTGGTCTTAAGAGTCTGGCGGCTTCTACTTTCCATCTTTTGGTACACTTGCTTTTGGAACCCAAGCCCCATGCTGGGCAGAAGTTGAAGCCATGTGTGTGGAGTTCCGTGGAGGGAAATTGAGAGTCAGCAACAACTTTTAAGCCTTTTGCAATGGAACCATCTTGGAAGTAGATGCTCTAGCCCTAGTCCAACCACCCAGGACCCCCCTGGTATACTTTTCCCTAGTGTTTCACTACCAAAACAGCAAAAGTTTTCTTTCTGATTTACTTCAGTCTTAACCATCATTTCGTTTCAGACTGCACTCTACTCCAAGGCTGTCTTCTATCATCTTCTGGTCTCCAGTCTGGGACAACTAACTCCTTGCATTTCTTTCTTGGATGAGCAGCACTTACTCAAAATGGCTTTTTCTCAGGCTTTTCCTTTTTTTTTTTTATCTTTTTTTTTTTAACACTTATTTATTTTTGAGAGACAGAGAGAGACAGAATGTGAACAGGGGAGGGGCAGAGAGAGAAAGAGACAGAGAATCTGAAACAGGCTCCAGGCTCTGAACTAGCAGTCAGCACAGAGCCTGACACGGGACTCAAACCCACAAACCATGAGATCATGACCTGAGCCGAAGTCAGATGCTCAACTGACTGAGCCACCCAAGCACCCCTAGGCTTTTCCTTATTAGTGTTTAACCTTGATGAAATGTGCTGTTTCCTTTTACCCTTAATGTCTTCCAAGGCCCTATCACACACCTGTTATTCTCAACTTTTCCATGACCCAATTTAAAAGCTTCTCTTTAAAAATTTTTTTTCCTCTTTTGCTATGGAAACAGCAGGCCCTTGGCTTGGTTAACGAAATATTCAACCTGTCAAAAATTCCATTTAGTATGATTATTAGCAGATCAAAATCCTGTATCTCTACTTTACAGTTTCTACACTATAATATCTAAAGATTTGTCTTGGAGAGAAAGGAATATTTTTCTGATGGTTTTAATTTTATTATAAAGAAACACTTCTTATACAAGAAAAAACACTTCTTATAACATCATCACTGAATTATTAATTTAAAAGACAGTATGGCATGGTATTGTGGGAAAAAACGGGCTCTGATTCAGGCAGAGCTTTATTTAATCCTAGCTTTTTCACTTTTCCATGTATATTATTTCTGAATTTCTCTAAGTCTCAATCTGTTCTTTGGTAAAATGTGCAGAACATACCCACTTTGTCAGATAAATGAAAATTGATTCACATAATATATCTAAAGCTTTAAGTACAGTTTTAAAGTGAGTTAAGATTTTATCTATCACAATAGGGTATTACCACTTGATAAACCTGGGTAGTTTGATATGGGAAGTTATTTACAGCATCACGTGTTCCAAATAAACAGTGATCAGTTTCAACACAAAATATTAGGAGCAGTCTGAGAGATGGGTACAGAATGAGAAAGATCCAAGATCTTCTCATTTCAAAACTATTATAAGAAATTTTGGACTCCAGTAACTTTGTGTATAGAATAATGACTTTTAAAAAAGTATTAATATAAAAGTTAGATTTATATAATCTCCCAAAAAAGAAAATACATGAGATGATCCAGAATACTTTGAGAGATAATTTGAGCAGTGTTAGAATTGAATAAGTATAAAAGCAATAGCAAATCAACAAGAAAGATGCCATACAATTTAAAGTAAGGTGTAAAAAAGAATATGAAGGAGAAAGAATTTGCTTTGGTTTAAACATGAGAGGCATTCCTGAGAAAAAAGTATTATTTGCAATTAAATTCTAGTAACTTCATTATTTTGACTGAATTAAACATTTTGACTTATCGTTGGCCAAGGCATATCATGTTGTAGCTAATTAGCTATTAAATGAAATGTGAATTTAAATATTGTGAGTAATTTTGGAATTGGCTCTTAATGCAAGAGTGTTTGTGAACTACTTTGAAATTAAGTTTGATTTTATGGGTATTACTTGAGGCATTTCTGGAAAAGCAAACATAGATGGAATTATAACTCATTTTTAATCTCACCCTTCATTGTAATTACCCAGAGTGCCTTCTACTCACATGCATGCACAGTCTTGCTTATAATTAATAAGTACCAGAATGAAGCACACTCATGACAAATGAAGTACTACAAAATTATACTATCTGGCATAATGATTCAGTTCAAGGGATGGGCAAGGAGCTGTGAAATATATACACTGAACATCTGTAATAGATTATGATAGGTACAAAAATATTGTGTTTGAGAACAAAAGTAAGAGGCCTTATCAAAGTACCTTTAGTATACATTAAAGGGTTGCACCTTCAAATGTTTCCTGATAGAAATTTGAATTAGGATTCACGAAATGCCATCAACAGCATCTAGATCAACTGTCTCCTTAGACTAGAGAGGAGGTACAGTAGTATGATGGAGTTAGTCAATTGTTAAAGGGTTTAGGAATTTTGTGACCATCACTTTATTAGCTTGAAATGAGCCATGGTGGGAGAATTTACACCTCAGACATTGGTAAAACACTATAAATCAGGGTTTCTGCTTCCTTGAGGAGCCAGTTGTTAAATATCTACCAGCATGTGACTGATTATGGAAAGCACACTTTATATACTTTCATTGATTAACATTTGTTAGGTTTCCTAGGAAAATCTTTCAGCATGCATGCTAATGTTTAGATTTTGTTTTATGAATGATAGATCACGATTGCTGTTATTTATTTCTATACTCTTTAGTCATTGTTGATTAAAACTGCATTAAAAAGAGCTTGCTTTTTAAGAAAAGTCAGTGACAGTTTGTCCCATTTTTTTTCTTTCAAACTATCAGATAGGAAATTAATATGAGAGACTTCTGGCAGAACTGTCCCTAAATTCTATTTTCTAAAAATTTCAACTTAAAAAAAAAACAAAATAAAAATTTCCATAGAGATCTCGTACTTGGAGACACAACATTTTATTCTAAAAACAAATGTTGACTCTTTCCTTAACCTAGGGAGCCTTTTTCATTAGGGAAATGGCATAAAATAAAATTGTTTTGTCTGATATCCATTTATGCGTGTTAAGTTTTATTAAAAATGTTTATTTATTTATTTAGAGATAGATCAGAGAGCAGGTGAGCAAGGGAGGAGCAGAAACAAAAATGGAGAGAAAGAATCCAAAGCAGGCTCCACACTGTTGGCACAGAGTCTGATGTGGGGCTCAATCCAGTGAGTGAACTGTGAGATCATGACCTGAGCTGAAGTCAAGAGTAGGATGCTTAGCCAACTGAGCCATAGGCACCCTAATTTTTTAAAGGAACTAATAACTGCTTCATATAAATTTTTTTGATATTCTGGCAAATCTAAGGTAATTTTACTTTCAAACAAATAACATTAACTGCATCTATATAGAACAAAAAATTGTTTCCAGTAAGAAAAATGATAATCCAAGATCTCATGTGTTCACTGAAACATTTAATTTTATGACCACTTTTCTATTTGTCAATTAAA
>NC_043704.1:56996446-57074105 GCF_006229205.1 Suricata suricatta
TTTTTTTTTTTCATATGTCTGTTAGCCATTTTGTATGTCTTCCTTGGATAAATATGTATTCATATTTTCTGCCCATTTCTTAACTAGATTATTTATTTTGGGTGTGTTGAGGTTGATAAGTTCTTTATAGAGTTTGGATATTAGCCCTTTATTTCATATGCCATTTGCAAATATCTTCACCCATTCCATAGGTTGCCTTTTAATCTTGTTGCTTCCTTTGCTGTGCAGAAGCCTTTTATCTTGAAATTCTAATAGTTCATTTTTAATTTTGTTTCCCTTGCCCCTGGAGATGTTTCTAGTAAGAAGTTACTCCAGCTGAGTTCAAAGGGGCTGCTGCCTCTGTTCTTCTCTAGGATTTTACTGGTTTCCTGTTTCCTGGTTAGGTCTTTCATCCATTTTGAATTTATTTTTATGTATGATGTAAGAAGGTTGTCTAGTTTCATTCCTCTGCATGTCACTGTCAAATCCTGCTGCCCTCCCCAACATTTGCTGAAGAGACTGTTTTTTTTCCCATTGGATATTCTTTCCTGTTTTGTCAAAGATGAGTTGACCATATAGTTGTAGGTCAGTTTCTGGGTTTTCTGTTCTGCTCCATTGATCTATATGTCTGTTTTTGTACTAGTACCATACTTTCTTGATGATAACAGCTTTGCAATATAGGTTGAGGTCCACTTTGCTTTTTCAACATTACTTTGGCTATTGGGGTCTTTTCTGGTTCCACACAAATTTTGGAATTGTTTGTTCAAGCTCTGGGAAAAATTCTGGTGTTACTTTAATAGGGATTGCATTGAATGCTTTGGGTAGTATCAAGATTTTAACACTATTTGTTTTTTCAATCCATGAGCATGGAATGTTTTCCATTTCTTTGTGTCTTCTTAAAGTACTCTGTAGTTTTCAAAATACAGATCTTTTGCTTTTTGGTTAAGTTTCTTATGGTTTTTGGCACAATTGTAAATGAGATTTATTCCTTGATTTCTCTTTCTGCGACTTATTTCTGTACCTTGGTTTTATATTCTGTGACTTTACTGAATTCATGTATCAGTTCTAACAATATTTTGGTAGAGTCTTTTGGGTTTTCCACATAGAATATCATGTCTTCTGTGAAGAGTGAAAGTTTGACTTCTTTCTTGCCAATTAGAATGCTTTTTATTTCTTTTTGTTGTCTGATTGCTGAGGTGAGGACTTCCAGTACTATGTTAAGCAACAGTGGTGAGAGTGGACCTATGTGTCATGTTCCTGACCTTAGGAGAAAAGCTCTCAGTTTTTCCCCATTGAGGATGATATTAGTCATGAGTCTTTTATATATAGCCTTTATGATGTGGAGGATGTTCCTTCTATCCCTACTTCCTTTAGGGTTTTTAGCAAGAAAGGATGTTGTATTTTGTCAAATGCTTTCTCTGCATCTATTGTGAAGATTTTATCAACGTGGTGTATCACATTAATTGATTTGAAGTTATTGAACCATTCCTGCAGTCCAGAAATAAATCCCACTTGATCATGGTGAATAATTCTTTTAATGTACTGCTAGCTTTGGTTTACTAATATCTTGCTGAGAATGTTTACATGCATATTCATCAGGGATATTAGTCTGAATTCTCCTTTTTAGTGGGGTCTTTGTCTGGTTTTGGAATCAAGGTAATGCTGGCCTCATAGAATGAGTTTGGAAGTTTTCCTTCCATTTCTATTTTTTGGAACAGCTTCAAAAGAATAGGTGTTAACTCTTCTTTAAATGTTTGGTAGAATTCCCCTGTAAAGCCATCTGGCCCTGGACTCCTGTTTGTTGGGAGATGTTTGATTACTGATTCAATTTATTTACTGGTTATGAGTCTGTTCAAATTTTCTATTTCTTCCAATTTCTGCTTTGGTAGTCTATATGTTTCTAGGAATGTATCTATTTCTTCCAGATTGCCCAACTTGTTGCCAGATATTATATTGTTACTTATTACATTTTCTTAAAATTTTATCTCTGTGGTGTTGGTTTTGATCTTTCCTCTTTCATTCATGATTTTATTTATTTGGGTCCTTTCTCCTTTTGTTTGGATAAGTCTGGCTAGAGGTTTATCAATATTGTTAATTCTTTCAAAGAACTGGCTCTTAGTTTTGCTGCTCTGTTCTACTGTGGGATTTTTTTTGTTTTCAGTATTATTTATTTATGCTCTAATCAATATTGTTTCCTTTCACCTCTGTTTTGGGGCATTATTTGCTTCCCCCCCCCCCTTACGTATAAGGTTAGGTTGTGTATTTGACACTTTTCTTCCTTCTTTAGGAAGGCCTGAATTTCAATGTACTTCCCTTTTAGGACTACTTTTGCTTCATCCCAAAGGTTTGAAATGTCATGTTTAAATTCTTTGGCTTCTTTGTATTTTTTAATTTCTTCTTTAATTTCCTGATTAGCCCATCAATTCTTTAATAGGATATCTGTAACCTCCATTATTTTTGTTTATTACAAATTTTTTCTTGACCTCAAGTTTCATAGCATTGTGGTCTGAAAATGTGCATGGTACGATCTCAATATTTTTTGTACTAGTTGAGCCCCGATTTGTGACCCAGTATGTGATCTATTCTGGAGAATGGTCCATGTATACTCAAAGAGAATGTATATTCTCCTGCTTTAGGGTGAAATGCTCTGAATATATCTGTTAAGTCCATCTGGTCAAGTGTGTTAGTCAAAGCCATTGTTTCTTTGGTGATCTTAAATTTGGTGATCTTAACTTCCCATAATTTTATTGTATATTATGAATGAGTTTCTTTAAGTTTGTTATTAAGTGATTTATATATTTGGCTTTTCCAAGATGGGGGCATAAATATTTACAATTATTAGATCTTCATTTTGGATAGACCCCTTTATTGTGATATAGTGCCCTTCTTCATCTTGTATTTTAGTTGGTTTCAAAATCTAGTTTGTCTGATATAAGTATGGCTATTCCATACTTCTTTGATAAATGATTTTCTATGCCTTCACATTCAATCTGGAGTTGTCTCTGGGTCTAAAATGAGTCACATCTGTGGCGCCTGGGTGGCTCAGCAAGTTAAGTGTCTGACTTCATCTGATCCATGATCACATGGTTCCTGGGTTTGAGCCCTGCATCAGGCTCTGTGCTGACAACTAGAGCCTGCTTCAGATTCTTCATCTCTGTCTGCCCCTCCCCTGCTTCTGTGTTCTCTCTCTCTTTCTCTCTCTCTCAAAAACTAAACATTAAAAAATAAAAAATAAAATAAAATGAATCATTGGTAAACAGCATATTGATGGGTCTTGGCTTTTTATCGATTCTAATACCTATGTTTTTTTTTTCTTGGAGAATTTAGTTTATATTCAAAGTAATTCTTGACAGATATGAATTTATTGTCATTGTATTACCTGTAAAGTCACTATTCCTATAGATTGTTTCTGTTCCTTTCTAGTCTTTGTTGGTTTCGGCCTCTCTTTCCAATTAAAGTGTGCCCTTTAGTAATTCTTGCAAGCTGGTTTGGTGTTCATAAACTCATTTAGTTTTTCTTATCTTGGAAACTTTTTATCTCTCCTTCTATTCTGAATGACAGACTTGCTGGATAAAAAATTCCTGCTGTGTATTTTTCTCATTTAGCATGTTAAATATATCATGCCACTACCATCTGACTTCCCACGTTTCTGTGGACAGGTCCTCTGCTAACCTTATGTGTCCATCCTTGTAGCTTAGGGACCTTTTTTCTCTAACTGCTTTCAGAATTCTCTCTTTATCTTTGTATTTTACCAGTTTCACTATGATATGTCTTGGTGTTGACCTATTTTTCTTGATTTTTAGGGGTGTTTCTGTGACTTTTGGACTTGGATTTCTATCCCCCATCCAAAATTAGGGAAATTCTCAGCTATAATTTGTTCAATTAAACCAGGTGTTCCTTTTTACCACTCTTCTTCTTCTGGGACTCCTATGATACAAATATTGTTGCACTTAAAGAACTGCTGATTTCCCTAAATCTATATTTGTGATCTCATAGATTTCTTTCCCTTTCCTTTTAGCTTCATTATTTTCTATAACTTTATCTTCTATATCACCTACTTGATCTTCTGCTTCTTCCTTTCACATTGTAATTGCATCCAGTTGCTTTTGCATCTCAGTTACAATACTTTTTTAATTTTGGCCTAAGTAGTTTTTGGGTCTTCTATCTCTGCAGCAAGGATTTCTCTTGATCTGCCTTTAGGGAAGAATTCCTCCAACTTGTCAAATTTTCTAGGTTTCTATCTTTCCATGTTATTAAAGCTTGTTATGTTTCCTGCCTCTGAGTGTAATGCTATATTAAGAAGAGGTTCTGCACTGTCCAGAGCCTGTGCTTCAGGAAGTGTTTCTGGTGTATGCTTGTGTGCACTCTGAGGTTGTGATTTGGCTGCTCTTTCTCCCAGGTCGTCCTCTGCAGAGTTCTTCCTTGCTTACAGTGGGAAGTGTTGGGGCCTTTAATTAGGTATGCTTTGATTTGTTTATTAAAATATACCTTATTTAAAAAAAAGCCTTATCTCAAAAAAAGAGAAAGGGTAAAAGAACAAAACAAACCCCACCAAATATACAGACAAACAAAAAAAACTATAAGCCTGATTCCAAAGAAAGTGAAAAAGAAGAAAGAAGAGAATGAGAAGGGGGAGATGGAGAGGGAGAAAGAGAAAGAGAAGAAGCAATAAGGAGAAAGAAGAGAGAAGAGGAGGAGGAGGAAGGGGAGAAAGAAGAAAAGAAAAAAAGAAAGAAGACTGTTCCAAAAAACAGAAAAAGGAAATGAAACAAATAAACCACAAAAAAACTGTAAGTCTGATTGAAAACAAAACAAAACAAAACAAAAACAAGAAAGCCTAGTCTTATTTCCACCAAAATTGAAGCTGACACTTTGGGACAATCTATGATCAGTAGACTTGGTGCATGCTGTAGGAGTGAGGAGGGGCTATGTTGGTACTCTGCTGGAGAGGCCCACTGTTCTGGCTTACAGCCACACCTGCCCTTATAAAGATGAACCTGTAGGTCACAGGGGGTGGGTTTTGGTGTAAGTATCTCCAGCCTGGACTTGGGTTGATGTCTGGCCTCGTTGGTGGGCAGGGGAAGGGACTTCGCACCCACCACTGTTCAGGGAGCCATGACAGACAAGCAAACAATCTCCCTCTGGTGTCTCAGGCTTCTGTCAGTTCCCTACTCAGCTTCTGTGCCCAGGCTATCAATGGGTCCGGAGCCACAGCTCTCTAATTTTTTATCTTTGGCATGTAACAAATTTTAAAAAACGCAGCAAGGCATGGACCCACTCTCTTTCTCCAGAAGAGAGCCTTGCAGTGCTGCACATGCCACCATTTTGTCCCAGAAAAGCTGTCCTGTGGCCACACAGATGACTGCAGTTCATGGTGTCACATAGCAAGAAACTGCGACCACTTTACCCTCACTGACTGCCACTTTCCCCTGCTGCTGAATGGTCCGTCAAAGGTGCTAGTTGGGACTTTTGTCCTTGGAGGGAAAATACACCCCTTTCCAAATATACGCAGGGAAAGGGAACTTTCTCTCCCAGTGACCCAAGGGATCCCCACACCAGGCTGTCTGCTGCCACCCCCTTGGCTTCCCCTTCTCTCCAAGAGCAGTGCCACCCACCCAAATCTACTCAAGCAAGTGGAGCAGACTTCCAAAAACTCAGAATTTCACCTCTGCTGTTTGCAAAAACTTGTGATATTCAGTTCCTCATGATTCCACCATCAGTGGTTTTTGGGGAGTGCTTTTCTTGTGCAAACTCAATGCACTGCTCTCTCTTCCCTTCTCTTTTTCTCTTCTCCATGAAAAGGGGCCCCCTCCCTTCTGGCACCACAGCTTGTCTGTCCCCGCCCCCAAGTCCCCTCTCTGCATCACATACCTGACACCTTTTCTTTCTCAAATTATGCAGATTGTTCTCTTGATCTTCAGATTGATTTCTTAAGTGTTCAAAATGATTTGATGTTGATCTAGCTGTGTTTGAGGTCTGAGACTAGCCCAGGGTCCCCCTACTATACTGCCATCTTAACTCCTCCTCCCTTGAAAGTTTTCTAAATAGAATTTGATAAGACTGGCCAACCCAACAACACATAAGAGAGTATAATATTAACATTTTAAGAGAAGAAAAGAATGAAACATTCCTATCTCTTGATACCCTCTCAGAAAGCTACTAGAAAAAGGGTTCTGTCAAATCAAATAAGTAGCTCAAAAAAGGAAGAAAAATAAGATCTATTATAAAGTATATTAAACATAACAGAAGAGAGAAAATAATTCTTAGTAAAATATATTTTTAGATAATAAGGATACCCAGTGGTTCTAAAAAGAAAATTTTCTGGGAGGGAAGTCTCTATGAAGCAAATAGATTAATATGTTCAACATAGTTTGTTAATTATATGACTGTGGAATGACTTGGATATAGCAAATAAAACTGTAGGCAATTATTTAGGGGAAATAGAAAGGCACACAAGTAGAGATATGTAATCACAGAACTTACTTGGTTATAAATTATAATTATATATGCATCATTTATTGTTTTAAGCAACTATATTGGTAGAAGGGGTAAGGAAAAGCAGTGTGTAAGAGAGTTAAATGTGTATCTTCCATAAGGAAGTCAAAGAAAAAAAAACTTATACATTAAAGAAGATCTTTATTGCCAATCAGCTATTTTCACTGGTCAGAAATGATAGACCACAGTTGAGTACTGCTAAGAAAATATTCATTATTTATGCTCCAGTTACAGAATAGGTTTGTTGCTTCTGTCTCTTCTCTCCGTGTTGACACCACTGGCTCTGAGCTGAGCCTGCTCTTTTTCTTTCAGCACTCTTAGGTCAAGGTGGGGTCTTAGGATCACTGAGGGGCTACTTGTCAAATACTCTCTGCTTTTGGTGATGTTATAGACATAAAACTCTATGTTACAGTATGCCATGTCTAGTCAAGGAGCTACCACAAATAATGTATAATAAATTTCAGTTATCATTATTTGGGATTACTGACACAAACCTCAAGGGAAGGAGATACTGTAAAAGGAGAATGAGTGACAAAAGAGGATGAAAGAAAAAATTGAAGTGGTATATTTTGTGTCATACATGAGAACTGCACTCATGCTCATTAGTAGAGGAAGAAAAAGAAATTGTAGACACCACAGAGACTGACAGAATGAATACTTTGAAGATAAATACAAGAAGGAGGTATATGTGTTTCAAAAGTCCATAGTCATTTGTAGGAAAGTGGATGGACCTTGAGGGTGTCATGCTAAGCAAAATAAGTCAGGCAGAGAAGGACAGATACCATATGTTTGCACTCATAGGTCTAACAGGAAAACAGGAGAAACCTAATGGAGGACCAGGGGGAGGGGAAGAGGGAAATAGAGTTGGGGAGAGAGAGGGATGCAAAACTTGAGAGACTATTGAATACTGAAAATGAACTGAGGGTTGAAGGGGATGGGGGAGAGGGGGAAAAGAGGTGGTGGTGATGGAGGAGGGCAGTTATGGGGAAGCACTCTGGGTGTTATATGGAAACCAATTTGACAATAAACTATTTTAAAAAAAGTTCATAATCAAAGGAAACTAGGAACAACGCATCTAGAGTAAATACTATTAAATATTTTGTAAGAAGTTATTATTACAACTACCACTATTATTCATAGGCAAGACTGAAACAGAAGTGTTAATATCATATGTCACAAGTTCCTAGAGTGGGAACTGGGAAGCTAAATTTGGCCTGATTACTGATCAGTGAAAAACAATTAGCTGATATATTTGCTTCATTATGCCTTCTTCTTCTCTTTCCATATAATTGAGAACACCATATAGAAGGTGTTTGGAACCAATATTTTAGATCATAGACCCATAAAAATCTTCGGTATATCAGTAATGAATGTGTATAGAACTATATTCAAAACTACTCTTTAGTAACATCTTTCTTTGTAAAATAACAAGCAAGAAATTATTTGTGGTTCTTACTCATTGCCCTCACTTAAATCCATACTTCAGTATATTATATGGCTTTCATTTCAAAACAGGTTCCCAGGAGATATATTAATCAAAATTCAACCCATTCTATTTCATTATACCATAGGATTCCTGCCTCAAATCCATATTCTGATATAAAGGAAGATGGAAATAAAATATTTCAGGATTCAGCAAATCTCTTAAAATAATGCTGAATAAAACAAGAATAGCTTTTAGATAGTACATTATTGATAGTATATCAAATATTAGCAATAATACAACATTTAAAAATCTATGCTTGTGTAGAAAAATGAATCATACAAAAAAGTCAATGGAACTGAAGACTTTATTATAAAATATTCTCTCAGCATGACATTCATAACCTTGCTTCCTCTCAAATTCCTCCTGTGGAGATTAACAATCCCTAAAGCTTTAACAATCTGCTTTTTTCTTAATCATTTTAGACAACCTTAAAATCTTTAACTTTTAGCTAAGGTAAGCCTTATATGCTTTTTTTCCCAATTCAATTAAATTCACTGAAGTTCAATAAATATGTACCTATATATGTTTTTTGTAGGTATATATGTACATGCACATACACATTTGCATGTATAAGTGCATATATGTGTGTAGGTATGTGTATTTGGAGATTGAGTACGTTTCTGTGTCTGAAATAGAAGATTCAGCCTGTACAGTAGTAGGAAATGTGGTTCAAGCCATATCTGTTCATTAGTAATAATAACTCTAATTGCTTGGTAATTTAAGCACTCTACCAAGAACTTTATTGGCATTACCTTCTTTACTCTTTCTAACAAGTCTATGGAATAAGTATTATTCCTAGGTATTGAAGCATGGTATGACAAAAATCTTACCCATGATCCCATTCAGCAGTATTATAGTTAGGTTTTTTTTTTTTTGTCTCCTGACAAATTTTATTTTTGTATTTTATTTTATTATTTATTTTTTAAATAGCTGAGAGTTTATAGCTCTTAATACTCTTCACCTATTTCCTCCATCCCTCCACTCCTATCCTGTATCACAGCTACCAGCTTGTTCTCTGTATTTGTGAATCTGTTTCTGTTTTTGGTTATTTATTTGTATTGTGTTTTAGAGTCTACATGCAAATAAAATTATACAGTATTAGTCATTCTCTGTCTGACCTATTTCACTTAACATAATACTCTCTAGATCCATCCAAGTTGCTTCAAATGGAATGATATAACTTTTTAATGGCTAGAATCATTCCACAGTGTATATATATATATATATATATATATATATATATATATATATATATATATATACCACATCTTCTTTACCCATTCATCTATTAATGGATGCTTGGCTATTGTAAATAATGCTGCAATAAATGTAAGGGCGCATATATCTTTTTAAAGGAGTGTTTTTGTTTTCCAGTAGTGGAATCACTGGATTCTATGATATTTCTTTTTTTTATTTTTTTACATTTTATTTACTTTTGAGAGACAGAGCATGAACATGGGAGGGGCAGAGAGAAAGAGACACAGAATCTGAAGCAGGTTCCAGACTCTGAGCTAGTTGTCAGCACAGAGCCTGATGCGGGGCTCGAACCCACCAACCGTGAGATCATGCCCTGAGCCAAAGTAGGACGCTCAACCGACCCAGGCACCCCTGGATTCTATATTTCTATCTTTAGTTTTTTTTGAGAAACTTCACCAATAGTGCACAAGGGTTCTGTTTTCTCCACATCCCCATCAAAACTTGCTATTTCCTGCAGTCTTCCTGGTGTGGGTCACCAGGCTGGGGATGCCTGGTGTAGGATCTGATACCCTTGCTTCACCATGTTTGTGATGTCCCTCCTATTTGTGATTAGTCACACTGTGGGTTTGGTTTCCAATTGCATCTCTGCCTCTCCTGTCCTTTTCTATGTGGCCTTCTCTCTGTGACTAGCTGAGAAGGGTCTAGTCTGGCAGTCTTTAGGTTGTTTCTAGAATTAGTTGCATAAATGTAGCCATTGTGTGTGTGGTGTGTCCATGGGATGAAGTGAGCTTGGGATATTCCTACTATGCCAACTTTTCTGTCTCCCATAGTTTAGTTTTAAAGCCAGTCTATCTGACCAAAAACTGTTTTCTCAAGCACTTCTATATAGTGCTTTGTTCAACGTGAAGCAGCAATGAATCAGCTGAATATGGAGTCTTTAGAAGAGGAAATTTATGTGTGAGAAGAATGAAAATAGGAAAGGCGGTAACATATCAAACATTGATATTATTGGAGTAGAACTTATCTTCTTGAAAAACATCTAGATCAATTCCCACAAGAGAATAATTTGTTGTGAGGAATTAAAATGTACAGTATCACCATTATTTACTTTGAATACAACAAATTTACCTTGTTACTGATAGAACCAAGTGGAATATGAAAAATAAGGAGACAGGTGAATCCAATGTTTTTGTCACTTACATATGACAGCCATGATAATGGTTTTTAGAATGTAAAATGGAGTTTTTTGCTATATGGTAGGAATTCTTTGTTGTCTTTGTTGCATCTGCTTTGGCTAACATTGTTTATTGTGGACAAGCAATAGATAAAAACCCTGTAAGTTGCCATTTTGGCCATGTTCTTTTCTCTGTGATCATCATACAAACTCTTCTATATGGCCCTCAAACTAACATAAGTAAATAACATTCAAAAAGTGGGAAAGGGGGCGCCTGGGTGGCTCAGTCGGTTAAGCCTCCGGCTTCGGTTCAGGTCAGATCTCACGTTCGTGGGTTCAAGCCCTGCGTCAGGCTCTGTGCTAACAGCTATCTCAGAGCCTGGAGCCTGCTTCCAGTTCTGTGTCTCCTTCTCTCTCTGCCCCTCCCCCTCTCATGCTCTGTCTCTCTCTGTATTAAAAATAAATAAAAATTAAAAAAAAAGAAAAAAGTGGGAAAGGATTATCAATTAGCATGTAAACTAATGAGATACTGAGACAGATGTTCTCAATTCAGTGCCTGCCCTCAACTAGGAAAACTCATAGAGGAGCTGGAAGGTGTAATATTTCTGTGACTAATTACTGATTCGAAATTAAACCTGAGACTTCCACTTTTGAACATTACTGACTAGTTGGATTCAGACCAATCATTCTACCAAGAACAATTAGAAAACTTGAACAAAATATCTGTTTGAAGACATTAAAGATCTACACAAGCAAATAGGAATTGAGGAACCCAGAGCTTTAAAGATAGTCACATATGTTGAATTGTTCCTCCCCAATTCATATGTTGAATTTTTTACCCTCAGTGCCTCAGGATGTGACTTTATTTGCAAATATGTTCATTGCAGATGTATTTAAGTTGGGGGGAGGGGATTTCATATTCCAGTAGGTAGGTCTAATCCAATATGACTGGTATCTTTGTAAGAAGGAGAAATTTGGAGACAGATGTGCACAAGGAGAATACTGTGAAAATGAAGGCAGAGATTAGTGTTGATACATCCACAAGCCAAGGAACACTTAAGATTGCCAGCAAACCACTAGAAGCTAGGAAAGAGGTCTCAAATGGATCCTTACCTCACAGCTCTAAGAAGGAACCAACCCTGTCAACACTTGGATTTTGGTGTCCAAGATTGTAAGAAAATAAATTTCTATAGTTTAAGCCATTCTATTTGTGATACTTTGTTATAGCCATCCTGGAAAACTAATACAAGAATGGAAACTATGTTTTGAAAGCATTTTCTGATAAATTTATGATGTGATGCCAAAAAGTCAAAAGGATGACAGATAACAGTAAATAAGAGACTGGAAAACTGTGCCAAGTTTTTGATAAAGTCATGGTACTGGGAAGACAAAATTTGGTATTTAGGTATTCCAAAACAGCCATGCTTAAGAGGCCAAAATTCAGGAGAAAAGGGGAAACCACTGATGTTATCTAATGCTTTTCATGGCAGTTAGGGGTTTGTAAATGGGGCAAGAGAAGAGGAAAGAGGCAGCATAGTTGCTGAGCACTCAAGTGGGGCTACCGACAGTCTCCTAGTGCTGGAGGCATCAAAAATATTGAGTTTAGAATCCTTAATGGAGAAATACTGTGGGAAATGTACCAAACTTTCACTTAGAGATATAGTATATAAGTAAGATGAACAGGAAATGGAAAGGTCCTTAAGTTTCACATTAGCCCAATTCTAGATGAAAAGTACTATGCTTTTGGGTTGCCTGGGTGGCTCAGTTGGTTAAGCATCCAACCTCAGCTCACGTCATGATCTCATGGTTTGTGAGTTCAAGCCCCACGTGGGGCTTTGTGCTGACAGTTCAGAGTCTGGAGCCTGCATTAGATGCTGTGTCTCCCCCTCTCTCTGCCCCTTCCATGCTCATGCTCTGTCTCTTTCTATCTCTCAGTAGTAAATAAATATTAAAAAATTTTTTAAGTACTATGCTTTTTCCATATTTTAATTTCCTGCCAAAATAAAAGTACATCCTCTCTGGAAGAATATAACATTGAATAGAATCTATAGTTTTTTATATGTCATGCTCAGCATTCACTTAAAATTTAACAGGCAATCCAAATGACCAAATCCAAGTGGCCATACCCAATAGGTTAAACAAAAACAGTAAAAGACCTAGAGCTGACCCCTTTATTGGAATTATCAGGTAAAGGGTTTTTTTTTTAAATAAAACTTTGATTAATAATTTTAAGGAAATGACAAAAGTTAAAATGTCACCAGAGAATTTGATTTATTAAAAAGAATCAAATGAAAATTCTTAATGGAAAAAGCAATAATTGAAACTAGGAAATTAATAGATGCCTTAACCAGTATATTAGACATAGTGGAGAAGAGTATTAGTACGGTAGAATAGGGTCTGCATAAAATCTTCAGAATAAAGCCTGCAGAGGAAAAAAGAAAAAAAGAAAGAATGGAGCCTATACAAAAAGTCATTTAGAATCAAATAGGAAAATGAGTATTTTAATATACAGTCCTCAAATAAGAAGATAAAAATTGGACCAAAACAATATTTTCAGAGATATTGACACAAATTGTCTAAATGAGAGATGAAAGACTTTAAGCCAGAGATTCAATAAGTTTTATGAACCATAAGCAAAATAAATAGAAAGAAAACCATAAGTACATCATGGGATATTGCATAGAAATCAAATTCCATGAATAAAATGTAAAATAAGTGAGGGTAGGAGATGCAGGGTGGTTTGGTAGGTAAGAAACACATTACCATCCCAGGGGATACAATGAAATTAGCATTTGGTTTTCCTCAACTAAAACTGTGAAAGTAAACGGACAGGGGTTTGACATCGTCAATAAGCGAAAGAAAGAATAGCCTAAAGTTCTATACCCAGAAAATAATCCTTTAAAAATGAAAGTAAAGTAAAAATGTAGAAAAACATATATTGATAAAGTGTAATTGATAAAAATCCTAACAAAAATACTAGAAAAAAGTCACTAATACTATAGTAAAAACATAATACACCATGATTAAGTCCAATGATGTTTCAATATTAGAAAAGTCTACTAAAAGGATCCACCATACTAATTGGTCTACAGAAAAACTAACATATGTTTATCTCCATTTGGTATAATTACTGATATTAGGGACTTATGTCTACCACCTTATTATTTGTTTTATATTTGATGTACCTATTCTTTGAATCTTTTTTGCCTTATATCAGATTAAGCAAATAGTTTTATCATCTTATTGACTTCTCTTACTAACTTGTTAGTTACATGTTATTTTATTCTTCTATTGTTGGTAACCATAGATTACAATATTCATTCTTGACATAATAGATTCTATGTGGATCATTACTTTTACTACTACATATATCAAAGTAAAAAAATCTTAGAAAACTTTACCTACCTTTTTGCTATTATTTGTTATTTTTGTTATCATCTCATGTATTTTAATTCTACATATACTTTGAAATAATCTGGATAACATTTTTTGTCTGATACAGCTAATGCTTATCTATTTATACTTATACATTTACACTTTCTGTTGTTGTTTATTCTTTCCTGAATTTTTTTAGTTTCATCTGCAAAAAGTTTCTTCTGTGTGGTTTTATTTCAAATAATGTTCATCTTTTGAAAGAATTTTTTAGTACTTTTTTTGTAGTTCATGTCTCCTAAAATTAATTTTTTATTTTAAAATTTTACTTGTAAATAATTTCAAAGTTACAGAAAATTTCTAAGAATAAGGATAGGAAAAAATAACCATTTTATCCTTTACCCAGATTTATTTCTTATTATTTATTCTTTACTTCTTTATTTGATTTTATAATTTATTTTCTTTGTTCCTCTCTCTGTCTCTCTCACTCTCTCTCTGTTTTTCACATGCATACATAGGCAGGCATGCGCGCGCGCACACACACACACACACACACACAATTTTTCCTGAATCACTTGAGGTGAAACTACATACATTATAGTTTTTACTCCTAAACACTTCAACACGTATTTCCTAAGAATACTTTTTTAAAAGCCACAGTACAGTTATCTGACTCTATTAAATGATGACACACTAATTTGTCATTTGTTTTTTCAATTTTGCTAATTGAACCAATAATATCATTAGTAGGAATGCTTTTTCCTCCAGTAGAAGATTTGGTCTAATGACATTTATTGCACTTAGGTCTTTTTAGTGTCCTTTAATCTTCCATATTTCCACAACCCTTCTTTGTCTTTTATGACTAATTTTTGATGGATCTAGTAAGAACCCCTTCTGATTTTTAAGTTTACTTACCCCTTTAGTTCAATCATGCTTTTTTCTTGAGGCCAGATGTGTATGAATCCTCAAGCTGCAGATGATGATGGAGTAGGTACAGAATGAATCCATCTTTATTCTGCCTACCATACTATTGATCTGTTAATTTTTATATCCACCCAGCAATCCTAAGAGATAGGTATTTTATTTTCAATTATCTCAGGTAGTAAATACTGACACTGGAATCCCATAATTTGTAACAAATAAAAGGTTGTAGTACTACTGCTGAGGTCAGTCATCCTGGAGGAAGGGAAATGTTCACGCAGAAACAAGAACAAAGTCCATGCCTTCATTTCGATAAAGTCATAGCCAGTTATCAAACTGGGTGTACAAGTAAATTAGGCATAATTTCTTCACAGTTGAAATTATAAACACTGTTTTCCAACATACCAACGTGCCGTCTTCTCATATTACATGAGAAGAAACTTTTAGGTGTTTTTTCCTCAAAAATCAATATCCCTGAAAATTAAGGCAACATAGATCCATTTTAGAATGCATATGTAATTTTCTTCTTATTTGAAAGAAGATTCTTTTATATCTAACACTCTAAAATGCTCCTGTAATATTACAAATTGGGATTTTTGTAGTAACTTTGTTGAGATATTGTTCACATTTTTAATTTCTCTTTTTGTTGTTGATTATTTGAGTTTTTCCTCATTTTCCTTTTCTTTCATCTTTTTCCAAGAGAAACAAAAGTAAACAATATTCGTTGATAAAGAAAAGAAAGATGAAACAATCTACCTAAATTCTACCAGGTTCATCTGGAAAATATGACACAGATTTACTAAGTACCAAAGACTATAATTTCAACTTTATAACAAAAAAATTCAGAGATAACACATTTATGTGTTTTGTTAGAGAAATACCAGGCCATTGTTTTATAAAGAATAGTCTGAAGTACACTTGTTTAAATTACTTACATTTACTTTGTTTTTAACCATTTATTTAGCTGTATTTCAATTGCGGTGTATCAGAAACACATTTAATACTTAATACATGTGTCCTGAATGAATAAATGGCATTGCATTATAATATTTATCAAGGTTCAGAATAATTAATGATATTCTAAAACATCTTTTAACATGGAAAAGAAGAGAAAGCCTCAAGGAAAAGAGAAAAAAGAAATGATGAGTTGCTAAGACCATGCAATTTAATTCTATTTTAGACCTAAATTAAGATAAGAACTGCCTACGGTCTCAGAAAGTCACTAATCAATTACAGCAACCAGGATTTATTTATGGGTCTGGGCATTCTGAGTAGGACTGCTGATGCATGCGACTTCCCTTCATTCTGCTTTGTTCCCTGTTTACTCTTGTGCCCATTTCTCTCTGAAAGTATCATTTCTGTCAGCAGCTTCAAGAAACCTGAAGCAGCCCAAGTGTTAGCCATGTCCTACACTTGAGCCCTATCCATTCAGCAATGATCAAACCAAAATATAGCAACATCAGGAAGCTTCTCTTGATGTCTGCACTTGGAACTGACCTCTTTTTTAGCCGAACCCTCCTTGCACTTGGTTTCTCTCTGAGTAGCCGACTGGGTTCATTGACATCGCTGCTTTCCTTTTTAGCTCAATATTAAGAAAAGACCACAAATTCAGAAGAAATGTACCTTGCTACCTATTTTGTTATATATCAGAGTTGGAGATGAAAAAACTTGACTAGTGAAGAATAGTTTAATACTCTGAATTTAATTCCAGAGCTATTTTTAGAACTGTGCATATTAAGCCAGAACAGAATTGCAAAGAACAGGGATATATATTTGCTTTTCAATGGAAAGTAAATTGACTTGTCAGTTAGCTACAAGAACCTCAAGAGGTCAGAAGTGTGAACAAGACAAAAGTTATATAAAAGGAGAGGATAAAATGATAACAGAAATTTGTGGAGATCATAGTAATGGTGATGGTGGTGGTGGTGGTGGTGGTGGTGGTGGTGGTGGTGGTGGTGGAGGTGGATAGTAGGTCAGTCAGCAAAGAGAGTACCTACCTTCTTGAAATAGTAAGTGTATGATTCAGAAGAGGAGGACTGTATATTCTTAATATACCAAAGTTGAATCTTTTGTGGTCAAGCACTTTATATTCTCCTATTAATATATTGATGCTCCTAAAGGCAGAGGCCACTCAGAAAAGCAAATGTTAGAATGAAAATGTAAAACAGAGTAATATGTACAAATCTTAAGGGGAAAAATCAAAGGGGAGAAATTTGTCTATTCCATGGGAAATTTTCACAAACTTTAATCTATTTAGTTTTAGTTCTTTGTTCTGTCAAAGTTATTTTTATGGGTCACAACAAGGCAGAGTAAAGAAGCATGGAAACAAGATCATAATTTCTCTTTAAAGAGTCAGGAAAACAGACCGTTGATTTTGACCCAAATCTTAGAGGATGCCAGACAGTTAGCAGGACTTTATCCCTCAGTGAGCAGATGTCTTGCTCTGTGTTTGAAAGCCTCAAAAAAATGCAGCCTTATGATGGATAGTGACTGCTGATTCAACCTTCTCCTAGAAATGCAGGACACATCTGTGCTATTTTTAATATAAATTAGATTAATCAGAGATCCATTTATTTCAAGTAAACTGTTTTGAGGTCCTGTGAGGGAGCAGCTCTCTGGGGATCAGAAGATCTTTAGTTAAAATCCCAGCAGAGGGAGATCTCTTTCCTCTTAGACAGTGAACAGTGTTCCTAGAAAAGAGCAGAATTCTCTGTGTCCAACATTGCAAGGTATAAACTAATATTAGAATATTTTCCATTATCAAGTATAATTTGAGTAAATGTTTCTGGAATTAACAACTGTTACAAAGAACAGCACAAAGACGTAGCTAAACAAAATTCAAAACAAAACAGAAAATGGAGATGAAACTAGACATAAGTTAAAAATATACAATATATGGGATTTTTTGAGGGTCCATATCCTCTTTTCATTTCCTTCCTTTACTCCCATACACTTGTTAATAAGTTTTTTTGTATTTCTAAGATGTCTGTTTGGGAAGAGTCTTTTGTGTAGCTAACCACCTTGACCCCCTTTTTAAAGTTTATTTATTTATTTTGAGAGAGAGAAAGAGAGAGAATGAGGAAGGGGCAGAGAGAGAGTCCCAAGTGGGCTCCACAGTGGCAGCGCAGAGTAGGACATGGGTCTCAAACCCACGAGCCACGAGATCATGACCTCAGCTAAATTCAACAGTCAGATGCCTAACCAACTGAGCCACCCAGGCACCTCACCTTGGCCCTTTCTTACACATCTTCCTGGCTCATCATCTCCACCATAAGTCCATTTCTGCCTGACTTCTCAATCAGGGAAGCACAGGAGGGAGACACATTAAAATGCTCAGCGAGGACCTAGTTATTGAGCCTGGTAGTTACAGATCATACACAGCCATGCACCCCTCTCTGCTCCAGTCCTGGGCATTCCTCTGAGGGAACTTGTGACCAGTTCCTTTTCCCTGTTTCCTAGGCTCTGGGTCATCACCTGGTACCATGAGATGCAACATCAGAAGTCAGTTGGTTTGTTCAGACTTCCTGCTGGTTTTGTTTTAGAGGTGTGGGGTACAGTCATCCTTGACTCATTAAGTCAGAATGTTAAGGGAATCTGTGTCTGCCCTCCCAAAGCATGTCCTAGTGCTGACAAATAATCAGTAGCACCAAGTCGAAAAGTTATTTTGGAATGCAGGTGGCTGTTATTGGAATAAAGTCTCTCATTTCATCAATAGAATTGGTTATCATAGCACTTTTTTATTTTAATTTTTTTCATAGCATTTTTTAAAGAGCATTTTCATAGTTTTAAGAGTGGGGAGCATATTTTCGGAGGAAATCAAAAGAAGTAACAAAATTGGAGCCCAGTCTGTGCTCTCGGTCAGCTTATGATAGTGTAGGTGTAACTAGGGCTACTTGAAGTTTATGCAGATAAATTACTGCCAAGAAACTTTTACAAAGAATATTTAGGACACCTTTCCATGTGCTTCTCATTGTCTTGTAGAGAAAGCAGCTATTTCCAGTGGAACACCCAAACCACCTGTCGAAACCTGATTTTTTACAGAAGGTTGATAAATACTGGAGCACAGATGCAGCAATGAATATTTTACCAACATATCCATATGTGAACTATTTTGGAACTATTCTTTTTTAGTGCTAAAAATGTTTCATGTTGGAAGAGAGTATGCAGTGAAACTTGCTGGGAGTCCCATGTTCTTGGTGAGAGGGATACAGCGTGATGAGTTGCAGGGATAAGAAAGTGATAAGGCACTAATATGATTTGAATATCATTTGCGAGGAAAAAAGTGCCCTTGGACTTTCATTTATCTTTCTTCAGTTATGGTTAGAAAGTCATGATGATTGTTGGGCCCATGGCCCTCTTCTTTTTTTTGAAATTCTTTTAATGTTTATTCATTTTTGAGAGACAGGGTGTGAATGGGGGAGAGGCAGAGAGAGAGGGAGACAAGAATCCAAAGCAGGCTCCAGGCTCTGCACTGTCAGCACAGAGCCCCACATGGGGCTTGAACTCATGAACCGTGATATCATGACCTGAGTCAAAGTTGGACACTTAACCGACTTAGCCACCCAGGCACCCCTATTCTTTTTTTTTAATGTTTATTTATTTTTGAGAGAGAGACAGAGACAGAGCGCAAATGAGGGAGGAGCAGAGAAAGAGGGAGACACAAACTCTGAAGCAGGCTCCAGGCTCTGAGCTGTCAGCACAGAGCCTGAGGCAGGGCTGGAATGCAGGAACCTCAAGCTCATGACTTGAGTGGAAGTTAGATGCTTAACCGACTGAGTCACCCAGGCACCCTGGCCGTATTCTTGATGCAAAAGAGAAAAAAGCAGAAATTATAAACAAAGTAACAACAAAAAAGAAAGGAAATAAATAAAATATCAGTGAACTTTAGAAAGTTGCTTGCCACCACCACTTAGCATAGAAATCAGGGGTGGCTCATAAGTCGTGATGTTATTTGCAAGCCAAGATTTCAGCTTCATGCCCTTGTGTCTTGGGCCACATTGTTCCATCTCCTGAAATATTTTTTCTTTCTACTGTTTACATCCATGGGCATACACTTCTCGCATCTCCCGTCAGGAAGGAGCTTGAGGTTCTCTATGGCTGTCCTCCCTTTGGGATGCAGGACAATAGTCACATGAAGGCCGTGCTTTTCCTAGACTGCTCACAACTAAGGACCGCTGCTGTCCTGGGAGGCTTCTTCATCAGCCTGCCCAGGACTTTCTCAGGGCTTCACTGCAGGCTTTTCTTACACAGTCTTTTGACCTACACTCTCTTCTTTCATCTGGAAAAGTGTATCTGATCTGCATCATTATTTGAAGACCTTCTCCGCCTACTCCTGCTACTTCTCCATCTTTCACAGGCATTGTACTCAATATGTCTTGCCCACATTTAATATCCTCTTGGTGCTGCTTCTCAGAGTACCTGAACTAGCACACACTTCAAAACAGATCCCCTTCACTTGTCGAAAGCCAAGGCCAAGCTCAAGTGTCACTACCTTTATGAGAACTCCTCGAATCCTTCTCACTGGTTATAGCATCTTATCCCCTGAATTCCCTCCCACAAATAAACTCCATATTTACATTTTATAAAAGAGTTTTATGAAACCTATCTTCTTTTATCATAACTTACCCTCACTTTATTTTCTTCTAATTGGAAAATAGACATACTGTTATACTACCTTCAAAAATATTTATTCTTCCACATTGCTTACAACACTACCTGGCACATAAGAGGTATTCATCAATTCAATGAAAGGGATTGTCATTTTACTTTATAGGACACTTAACAGCCATTAGAAAGTAGTGTGCGTTACTCTTGGTTCTCTTCAATGCACATCATTTTCAACAGACAAAATTTCCTCTTTTATTTCTGTGGCATACTCTTAATGGTTCAGCTTCCTTGCTATTCAGTAAGGATTAGCAGATTTGGAATCCTTTGTTTCAATTTGGCTATTCATATATTTTATTTAGCATTCTATGTGTTTGGTAATCAAAACACAAAGATGAAAAAGACATGGCCTCTGTCTTCAGAAAGCTTAGAGTAAAATAGGCAAGACCAATACACAAAAGAATATGGTAATAAAAATGTTGAGGGCTCATGATATATGTCTGTACAAGACTCAGTAGTGGCATAAAAAAGGGATGGCCAATTCAACATGAGAAATCAGGGAAGTCTTTATAGGCATAATAACATTTCACATAAGTCTTAGGAAATCTGTAGTAAGTGAAAGCACTGGTGAGTGCTGTCACTCACCCCCTCTCCTGGTACCCTCTTAAGTAAGGTAGAACTTGCTCCCCTTACTGCACAAGAAGGCTCTCAGGGGGCACTTCTGTTTAGGATGGCCTCCATTTAAAAACAGATGAAAAACAAAAACAAACTGCCTCACCTAAGGTCAAGCCTCTTTCTGGGGGTGACTCCTTAGCTAGTGGCTGATCACTAAGTGGAGCTTAGAGCTCCAACCATTAACTCAGGACAACTCTGAAGGTCCATTCTAACTAAAGAATTCCTTGTGCGTTGGCTCTGTTGGGAATGAATTAGAAAGGAATTCCTCCCTTTGCCCAATTCTCCGAGCCATAGGCTTTACCAGTGCACTCCCTACCAAGAGTCGCCCTCCCAAACTGTAACAGGTCCATTTGGCCCAGGCAGGGGCAAGCAGTGCAAGCAGAAGCATTGGGTATAAAATGGCTTGGCTAGATTGGGGTACCAGAATCTTCTGTTCACGATGGCCTCCCATCTCCCTGCATGCTTCATGTATGTACAGATTTTGCTGCATTTTACTGAGATAGTAAACATATATGCAGGAAAATGTTCTTTATTTGTATTTTTATATCTACCTTTTCATTTTTTTCCTATGGCAAGGGAAATTCTAGAAAAGTTCTTGTGAATCAGCTAAAGTTTTGTATTATCCATGTTACTTTTACATTCTGTGAATGTAAAATCTGAGTAAATAGAAGAGGATGCAGCCAGACTTTTTCTTTGATTTTGGTAACATCCCAAAAGAATGACACTATCACACTATCAGTTTTCATTCTCTCAATGATTCATAAAAAACAGATCACTGTGATGCAAAGACTTAAATGGAATTAGCGTTTCCCAACTAGACCCATGTTCATTGATTAGCTAAGCCCATAACCTCAAAGAATTCCTCTACTTGGAAAAATACTACAGTGTGTTCACCTTTACTTTGTGCTTCATCAGGTGTTTTAGTAAAAATAAAACGCTAGGAAAACCACACATCAAATGGTGCAGTGGTCCAAGTCCAAACTGGGCCAGTGCTGACATAAAATTCCTGAGTAAAAGAGGCTCATGGGTCACAGCAAAACATATCATAACCCACCATTTCCTATTCCATATATGTTAAAAAAAGTCTTATACTGATATCATCTTTTAAAGCTATACAGCAGGAAAAGCAATGCTTTTTAAAACAAAGTAAAAATTGAACAAGTTATTATAGCAAAAAAGATGGTGTGAAGCTGATTGTGGCTGAGGTAGCAGAAACTGGGCAATCATCCAGTTTAGTGGGCTCTGTAAAGTCACAAATATGTCCTTAAATAAGCATCTATTCATGATAGGTTACTTTTTGATTCTCATTTTTCTTTTCCCTTTTCCACTCAACTACATATTTATTGATCATTAAAACAACTACATCCCTGAAATCTTTTCATTTCCTATAGTTAGGATTTGATTCTTTAAAATCAAACTGATTGCAAGCTCAGCCCTGGAGATACATTCTGGAATCATCATTTAACATAATGTTAAAAAGATGTGGGAAAGAAGGATATGCATTTGGGGAGTGGTATATACACAAAATGCAAATGAAGGAGACCCAGGCAAAGCAAAAGAGGGTGATTCTAATTTAGAGCTCAAATTAGTTTTGCAGATAGCTAGACACTTGTCTCTCATTTTCAATCACTCCTCTGTTTGTAGAGCACTTTGATGGGCTGTCTTGATAGCAAAATTATAGGCAATTAAATTTAGAAGGCTAATTTTTCCAATGATTTCAACTTCAGAAAAATAAAATCGGAGATCACTTAAGTACCATCTTATGAAGTGAAATGGTATTGTTTCAAAGGATCAAAAGCTTTGTCTCTTAGAGAATCAAAGGGCCTAGCTTTTGGCATCAATCACATTGTTCATGAGAAACAGAACTTTTCAGTTCTTGAGGCTTCATGGCAGAGAAAATGATTCAGCCTCTCTGCTAGAAGGCTTGCTCCAAGGTGTAAAGATGGAGAGGTATTTGGCGGCAGCTGTTAACCCACCTGCAGAGAAAACTTCTGTCTCATTTCATCTGTTGAACTGTTCACACGATCCAGACTGATGTTTACTTGTTCACAATTAAAGATACCGCCTAGTCTTCAAAGATTGTTCAAAAAGATTGTCAGAGAGCCTGCAGGGCCTGAATGTTAAGCTGTTCTCTCCAGCTAAATACTAGCTCACCACATACATGATGCCTGCCCCAGAAGGTTCATTTGGCTGACTGAGGCAAAGTTAAAAAGTTGAGTTAAGGAAAACTTGGCAGTCTTCCTATACCTGCCTTTGTAGTGGCAGTCCTAAGTGCTGTGTTTATTTGCATTTCATATTCTGCGCATATTTATGGGAACCCATTACTGCAGCATTGAGAGGTACATCTAAATCTGTGCGTTCACAGGTTTCATCTGTCCTAAGGAATGTGGATCATAATACTTGCTTATGCTAAAATGTGTTGGATAGAGGATCTTTTATCCTAAGAATCAATTGCATCTCCTTAGAATGCATGGCTGCCAATAACATATTCTGCTTTCTCAAATCAGAAAATAATGCAATTGAAATGCTGAAAGCCAAGCATATTAGAGAAAAGCAGATGTTTGAAAACTGAAATGTAGCAATATCAGCACAAATCACTGTCTGGATGGCCACAGTAGCCAGTGCTAAAGCTTACAATTATTTTGATTGTAAAGAAGAGGAAATAGGATTTTTAGCACAAAAGAATTTATTTAAATAAGCTTCACAAGCAGAAGATACCTTAGAAATCCCAAGTTGAGTTTTCTGGCTCATGTGCTGGGTAGAGTCATGGGTTATTTTAGTCTAAGAGACAAAATCTTAATATTAGGTTTCTTGGTTATTTTAGTTGAAGTTGACTTTTTAGACTTGACATTTAGTACCTATTGGAGTTTTCTTTAAAAGAATATAATCCTCTTGTGTCAGGATGATAAAGATTATATTGTTTGCTTGAGAGACAGCTGTTCAGTGTCTTAGGCAAATACAGTATAAGAACAAACTTTGGAATTTTACCCAACCAGGTATGTTTGTAACTATTTAAGTCAGCCTGGGAAAGGTGTAGTTTCCTGATTTTGTGTTAAAGACATGCATAAAAAGCAAATTATTGATAAAATGAAAACATGCCATATTAGAATTGTGATTTAAGAATAAACAAGGTATCGGAAATACAACCAGTAATAGTCCTGAATTTAAGTACTCAATAAACATTCACATTCAAACAACACTGAGAAAGACTGAGTTAGTAAAAACCACAGTGAAATAACAATAAGAATATGAATTGAAACATAATATAATCACTACAATAGGTTTCCATGATTTTAAGCTACACAATAAACATCACTATTGGTCCATCTTAATAAAATATGGCAGATAAGGAAAGAATGGGTTATGTTGCCAGCCAGTGGATGTTAGAACCTCTTATTTTTTAATATACTAGTGTTGTATGATCTTGACTTATTGATTCCTTTGTTATATAATGCAATTTGAGATTGTCTCAGTCATGACAAATGATTAATGTATAGAAAGTATTAATAATAAGATTAATCTATGGGAAGTCATTATCTTTTCCATTAGTAGTATGAACCTGGACTGGACATTTTACAGTTTTGTACCTTGGCTTCCTTATCTAAGTTATAATTGGTTTGAGCTGAGTTCTTTTCAACTCTAAAAATTTATCACACAATAAATGTACATTACTTTTCAAGACGTTCACAAAAACATCACGCTGATGAAGTAATAATTTTCAAACTAATATCTTACACACTGACTTTTTGCATTTTTCATAAAATGGAAGGTATACACCTAAAGGTATGTATCTTTTAGGACAGAATTAGCCACGGTAGTAAAATGGTTGTGTAAGCAAATGTGCAAGTTCTTTAAATTTCCCCAAACCATAGCTTTAGGAAGGATGAGACAGAAGAAAAAGGAAGAAAGTGGGAGAGAGGAATTTGCCCAGCCTATTACAACCAGGCTGGAACCACATGAGGTCAGTCCCAGCTGCTCTACTCGCTGGCCTTGTGGCCCAGGGAAAGTTACTGAATCTGTGCATGCTTCAATTTCCTGATGTGTTCAATGGGCCAATCATAGTCCATATTTATACTGAGTTGACATGTAGAGTAGGACACTTTACAGATGAAATATATTTAAAACAGCACTTGTCATGTAATAGGCACTTCCAACCCCTAGTGTGTAATATTATCAACTATATTATCATTTATTATTATTTTTTGAATCTATTTTCATATATTTGCTCTCTCATGCATGTCTAAAAGCAACTTGATGAGGTAAGCTTTTATTACATACATTATATATACGGAGAAACTGAATTGAAACCTTAAGTAGCTTACCCAAAGGTCACACAAACTGTGAGCTGCAGAGCAAAGAAAATCTAGTCCTTTTCGGATCAACTTGGTTCCCTCCATCAAATGGAACATACTGCCTCCTGTATTCTCTTGTTGTCCTGTCTGCCCCATCCATCACCTTTTGCCCTCTGAACCATCCAGATTTTTCACTGGTAATGGTACTGGTAATTGTTTATACCTGTGGACTGTCATTGATGAATTATAAATTTGAATCTTTGTAAGAGACGTTAAAGATTATTCTCTGTACATTATTTACACAGAAAGAGACTGTGATCCAAAAAGCTTAAGAGATAAGCATTGTGACCCAGTGGTGGTTAGTGACCAGGTCAAGGCTTGAAGCCATCCTCTTCACTTCACATTCATTGCTTTTTCCTCTTATTTTTTTTATAGTCTTCTCTATACATACTGACTACTATTCTGGACATTTCTATTTTTATCCCAAATCAATGCTCTTTATTTATGATGCTTTAGATGAACCAATACAATGATACATTGGTCTGGTAGTTCTTTTTTCCAAGTCAATCTCTTAAGTGTTTATATATTCTTCTACTGGAAGACTTGTGTCTGATTTTGATCTCTGTATTTATTTATTCTTAATAGACATAATTTATAGCGATGTATTAGATGAACAGCAAAATTAAGTGGAATGTACAGAGTTCCCCTAGGCCTCAAACCCCCACTCATATATACATTCTCCCACTAACAATATCCGCCATAAAGTGATACTTTTGTTACAGTCTGTGAACCTACGTGACCCATCATTATCACCTGAAGTCCCTAGTTGGTATTAGGGTTTATTGTTGGTTTAGTGCGTTTTTGAGGGGTCTTGACAAATGTGTGAGGATAAGTCGCCACCATTATAGAAGCACACAGAGTAATTTCAGTACTCTAAAAACTACACTGTCTTCTACCTAATCACCCCTCCATTTATCTTCCAACCCCTAGTTTATATTTATTTGACTATCCATGTTGCCCTTCATTTTGCCCTAGGGATAAACAATTCTGATTTGGCTTAAAAGGCATGCTTCCAAGCATCTCAGTAAGCACATGTGTTTCTCATTTGCTGAAGAACAGCTGGTTGGTTTGTTCAGAACCGGTACCATATTTGGTGTGGTATGACACAGCTGGGATACTTCAGGATTATTTTTGTGAGAATTTAAATTCATATATGCTAATAAATTGATCAATAAATTTTGAACAGACACTGTTCAATATATTGATAGATAGCTGGAGTTCCATATTGAAGGTAGCCCCAGAATAGGAGCAAATGGTCATGAGGTAGGCAGAATAATAACCTCCTAAAGATGTTCACATCTTCTGGAACCTGTGAATGTATTGTCTCACATGGCAAAAGAGATTTGCAATTGGGATTAAGAGTACATCCCTTGAGATAGGGAGATGATACTGGGTCATCCAGGTGGGCTTTATGTAATCACAGTGGTCCTTAAAAGCAGAGAACCTTTCCAAGCTGTGGTCAGAGAGACATGGCTAAGGAAGAACTGTCAGAGAGACGCAGCATGGCTGGCTTTGGAGATGGAGAAAGGGGGATGTGAACCAAGGAATGCAGCCAGTCACTAGAGGCTGGAAATGAATTTTCCTTTAGACCTACCAGACATGCATACAGCGTTGTTGACAGCTGGATTTTAGCCTAGTGAGACCTATGTTGGATTCTCACCTACAGAAATGTAAGATAATAAATTTGTGTTGTCTTAAGCTAGTAAGTTTGTAGTAAATTTGTTACTGCAACAGTAGGACTCTACAGATCAGAAAATATCAAGTTTTGAATTTGAAATGTAATGACTGTGTTCATGTATATTTTCACAAATTCTCTGTTCTATTGTAGACACATTTCTCATTTTCTCATCACTCCATGTAAGAACTGATGTGTGAGACAGCCATGTCAGCATTTTTACCACAGGACTATCTGAACAGTAATTTGATTAGCAAAATATGCAAAGTAATGAACTGAGTTCCTTAATTCATATGGTGGAACACATTTATGAATAACTACAACCATCCCAAAGTGGTGGATGCCCTTGGCCTTGCCAGTGGTTTACTTTAATTTTTGAGAGGTAATCCTCTTTTCTAGAACTCCACTTGAGGATACCCTTTCCAATCCGTGCAGAGGTCTCTGCCATCTATGGATTATCTTTGGCTATGAGCTTAGCATTCTCTATACTCTTCATACATTAAACGGAAAAGAAAAAAGGAAATACATTTTTCCTTTTCTGTAAACCAAATTATCTTTTTCCCCTCTAAGTGTTTTATCATCTTCATCCTTATGTTTTCCTCTTTCTGATTTTCACTTTTCTGTACAGAGAGGCAGTCAGTGCTTTCTGAGATTTTGTTGGCTGTCATTCTGCCAGATCCTTCTTCTTTGCTATCCTTATAATCTTAAATAGCTGTAGGTGACTGGCCATGTTCAGGCTCACTGAATACATAATAGCTCAAATGTACCAATGCTCCCAAAGATTTGAAGAAGCAAGTGTGCTCTGAATCATCCCACAATAAGGAAAGCAATGTGTTGTTTTGTGTCCCTCCCCAAATTCATATTTTAAAGTCTTAACTTCAGGAACCTCAGAATATGGCTCTATTTGGCAATGGAGTCATTGGGGATATATGAGTAAAGATGAGATCATAGTGGAGTAAGGTGAACCTCTAATCTGGTATAACTGGTATCCTTATGAAAAGCAGAAATTTAGATACAGACATGAACACACAGAGCATATCATGTAAATGTTGGACTTATGCTGTTGCAAAGAAAGGAACCACCAAAAGCTAGGAGAGCGGCTTGGTACCTCTCCTTCCCTAGCACCTTCAGAGAGAGCATGGCCATCCTAACACTTTTATCTCAGACTTTTAGCCTCAAGAACCGTGAAACACAAATTTCTGTCTCGTAGACCACTCAGTTTATGGTATTTGGTCATGAAAACCCTAGGAAACTAACACAGAAGGTCCTACAAATGCCCCATTCATTCATGTGATCTCTAATACAAGGGTAATGATTGCTGCCCCTCAAACTCCAGGACCTTTAGATGGAAAATGATCTCATATTTTAGGTAACCTGTTAGTTAGCCCTATAAGTCTCTACCTCTTAGTTGACACATAGGACTTTTTTTATTATTAAAGTATAGTTGACACACAATATTATATTAGTTTCAGGTGTACAACATAGTGATTCAACAAGTTTACCTGCCATCTGTCATCATGCAATGTGGTTACAGTATCATTGACTATATTCTCTACTCTGCACCTTTCATCCCCATGACTTATTCATTCCATAAGTAACCTCTCACTCCCACTGCAACTTTTTAAAATATCAAATAAGTTCACATGCAGATCAATGTGATCAAAATATCATCAAAAAACTTCATTGACTTTTTAAACTATGTATATCCATATTGTGAATTAATATTTATGCCCTGAAATTTTTACAAACTAAGAAAATCACCTTACCCACTTCTTTGGTCTTATTTCTGTAACTTCTGAGAATGTGATGTCAATTTAAAGTATTATGAAACATTCCTAAATGTTTTATAGCGACTTGCACATTTTGACTTCCTGCTATTTAGTCATAAATTAAACTTTCTAATAGACTTCAGTGAACTTTGTATTAATATAGTAGTATGTATACAAAATCATTGTTTGTTAAATTTTGATTGCAGGCTGAAAGAGCTACAAAGTGCTCATTATAGTATATTTAATACTTTCATACAGCATAGTGGCCGCATCAGAGCATCTAGAAGGTGGTTTTAGTCCATATGCTTTTTTCGGAAATAGCACTAAGAGCAGTCATAAATTGTAGCCTCAAGGAAACCATCAAGTTTGCAATGCTCTAATTTTTGACGTTTCCAATAAACAATTTAATACATGTTATGTTGAAATTTTAAAAATTGTTTAATTTAAAGCATTTAGCCTGGAATCCTCAAGACCTTCTTTCTGGAGCCCACAGTCTCTTTAAATGATGACAGCACATGAAATTGTCACAAAATTTTTAACACCTCAACCGGTTTGACTCTGATGTAGTAGCGAAGTAGCTAGTCCCACCATTAAACAGTGTTGTGTGGGAACAGATTTTTATCTGCAGCTCCTCTGAGATAACATCAAGCAAAAATTATAGCGTTATGACTGTTCATCAAAGTAAATGAAAAGTAGTCAATTTCACATGCCCCACACTGAATCTCATTAACCTATTTACGGTGTAGCTCTACGTTGTATCCCAGCCATAAACAAAATAGCCTGAAGATGACCTTTCACAAGAAAATGGTGAGGAATACAATGGGAGCAGGATGGCAGGAGTCATGTGTCTTATCTCTAATTGTCATCAGGACACTTTATTCTCTTCTCTTCTTCTTAGACCTCAGCCAACTTCTAATTGTTCTTGTATGTCACAGCTCTAAGTATCTATCCTATTGTTTATTCTCTTTTTTGTTCCTTGCTGCGCCTATTTTAATTTAGTGCTGTTTTGTTATTGTATCTAATAATTGCTTTACACATGTGTTTTATATATAAAAAGTACAAAATCTTCTAAAATATCTAATGCCCCCAAATTATAACACTTCTTTTTTTTTTAAATAGTTTATTGTCAAATTGGTTTCCATACAACACCCAGTGCTCTTCCCCACAAGTGCCCTCCTCCATCACCACCACCTCTATTCCCCCCTCCCCCTTCCCCTTCAACCCTCAGTTCATTTTCAGTATTCAATAGTCTCTCAAATTTTGCGTCCCTCTCTCTCCCCAACTCTCTTTCCCTCTTCCCCTTCCCCTGGTCCTCCATTAGGTTTCTCCTGTTAGACCTATGAGTGCAAACATATGGTATCTGTCTTTCTCTGCCTGACTTATTTCGCTTAGCATGACACCCTCAAGGTCCATCCACTTTCCTACAATGGCCAGATTTCATTCTTTCTCATTGCCATGTAATACTCCATTGTATATATATATCACATCTTCTTGATCCATTCATCAGGTGATGGACATTTAGGCTCTTTCCATGATTTGCCTATTGTTGACAGTGCTGCTAGGAACATTGGGGTACATGTGCTCCTATGTATCAGCAGTTCTGTATCCCTTGGGTAAATGCCTAGCAGTGCTATTGCTGGGTCATAGGGGAGTTCTATGGATAGATTTTTAAGGAACCTCCACTCTGTTTTCCAGAGCGGCTGCACCAGTTTACATTCCCACCAACAGTGTAGGAGGGTACCTATCTCTTCACACCCTCGCCAGAATCTATAGTCTCTCGATTTGTTCATTTTAGCCACTCTGACTGGCGTGAGGTGGTATCTCAGTGTGGTTTTGATTTGTGTTTCCCTGATGATGAGTGATGTGGAGCATCGTTTCATGTGCCTCTTGGCCATCTGGATGTCCTCTTTGGAGAAGTGTCTGTTCATGTTTTCTGACAATTTTTTCACTGGGCTATTTGTTTTTCAGGTGTGGAGTTTGGTGAATTCCTTGTAGATTTTGGATACTAGCCCTTTATCTGATATGTCATTTGCGAATATCTTTTCTCATTCTGTCGGTTGCCTATTAGTTTCCTTGATTGTTTCCTTTGCAGTGCAGAAGCTTTTTATCTTGACGAGGTCCCAATAGTTCAGTTTTCCTTTCATTTCCCTTGCCTTTGGGGATGTTTTGAGTAGGAAATTGCTGCAGCTGAGGTCAAGAAGGTTGTTTCCTACTTTCTCCTCGAGGGTTTTGATGGTTTCCTGTCTCACATTCAGGTTCTTCAGGCATTTTGAGTTAATTTTTGTGTATGGTGTAAGAAAGTGGTCAAGTTTTATTCTTCTTCATGTTGCTGTCCTGTTCTCCCAGCACCACCTGCTAAAGAGGCAGTCTTTTTTTCCATTGGATACTCTTACCTGCTTTGTCAAAAATTAATTGGCCATCCATTTGTGGGCCCAGTTCTGGGTTCTCTATTCTATTCCATTGGTCTATGTGTCCGTTTTTGTGCCAATACCATACTGTCTTGATGATGACAGCTTTGTAGTAAAGGCTAAAGTCTGGGATTGTGATGCTTCTGATTTTGGTTTTCTTCTTCAATATTACTTTGGTTATTCAGGGAAATTATAACATTTCATGATTTTATTTTTATTTTTTCTAAATCACACAAAATCCAGCTGAGACCTCACTTGCCAGTGTCATCAAGAACATCATACATTTTTTAAAAATGATTTTTAACATGTATTTATTTTGGAGAGAGAGAGAGAGAGAGAGAGAGAGACAGAGTGCAAGCAGGAGAGGGGCCAAGGGAGAGGGAGACACAGAATCTGAAGCAGGCTCCAGGCTCTGAGCTGTCTGCACAGGGCCTGACACGGGGCTCAAAGTCATGAACTGTGAGAATATGACCTGAGATGAAGTCAGCTGCTTAACTGACTGTTCCACCCAGTCTCCCCAACATCATATATTTTTTGATGGAAGTCTTTCCTACTCAGCACAAAGATATGGAGACAAGACCTTTGGTAACAGCCTTATTCTTAGCTAAAATGCTTCTTTTCTAGGGTTCGTTTCAAATATCCTACACATGAGCTTAGTGGGTTCTGCTGGCTCTTTCCACATACTCCATACCACGTTGAGCAACAAGGACCATTGTTTTGGTTCCCAAAGTATGGTTCAAACATAATTCTGCCCCTCTAAATTCTACATTGCTTTTCCTATGGAGGGCTCTGCACCTGTTCCTGAAGCCACTTAAGTTAGGGAATTTGAGAATGAAATAATACAGAAATAATAGCATTGTCTACATAGTGTTTCTCACGTGTGTCCCATGAAAACGTTCTTCTCCCCTTTATAGCTGTTATGCTTAAAAAGGTTTATCAAGTAAGTGCAGGAGACAATGGATTAAACTAATGTAAAGAGATTTCTTTATGGTAGGACTACTTATAGCTTTGGATATGGTAATATTGCATTTGAAATCTCCAGTAGGAGATAATATTGGTCATTTCTTGAAATTTCATGACCACCAAATCCTTTTTATAAAAATCAAACTTAAATAGTATTAGTAAATAGTAAATAGAATCATTTTTGGGACTCCCTAAAATAGGATGATTGCATAATTTTGAAATATAAAAATAATTACATATTAAAATTATTTTTTCAATGTTTATTTTTGAGAGAGACAGAGCATGAGCAGGGGAGGGGCAGAGAGGGACAGGGAAACACAGAATCTGAAATAGGCTCCAGGCTCTGTGCTGACAGCTCACAAACTGGAACTCACAAACTGCGAGGTCATGAGCTAAGCCGAAGTCGGATGCTCAACCAACTGAGTCACCCAGGCGCCTCTATAATTGCACATTTTTAAGGAACACATATGATCTGTTACCTTGTTACTCAAAATCTAGTCTGAGGACCAGAACTGAGTAAGTCCCAAGGTAATTACTATGCCTGTTAAGCCTGAGGCACTCTTCTATTAACACAGGCTAATATTTGCTGATGAGATTGTTGTTTGCTTTTTGAGAGAGAGAGGGCACAGTGACCAATGGCAAGGAGAGAGAGAGAGAAAAGTGAGGCTCATGGTCATCCAAAATGGGGCTGGAGCTTTCCTGATATGGCACTTGAACTCACCAACCATGAGATCATGACCTGTGCTGAAATCAGATGCTCAACCGACTGAGCCACCCAGGTGCCCTGATGAGATTTTTTAAGTTTTATTTATTTATTTATTTATTTATTTATTTATTTTACATTTATTTATTTTTAAGAGACAGAGTGAGACAGAGCATGAGCAGAGGAAGGGCAGAGAAAGGAGAAAAAGAATCTGAAGCTGGCTTCAGGCTCTGAGCAAGCTATCAGCACAGAGCCTCATGCAGGTCTTGTACCCATGGACCATGAGATCATGACCTGCACTAAAGTCGGATGCTCAACCAACTGAGTCACCCAAGCGCTCCAAGTTTTATTTATTTAAGTAATCTCTACATCCTATATGGGACTAAAACCCACCATCCAAAGATCAAGAGTTGCATGTTCTTCCAACCAAGACAGTCAGGTGCTCCTACCAATGGGAATTTAATTTGTGAGAAGTAGAAGTGGTTTCCTTGATGTACATCCATTAACCCTGTTTATATAAGATGCTTCATTCTGAGGCAAGAGATGTTGGTATGCCTTTCTTCCTCATTCCTCATTGTCAGTAGAACTCATCCCTGTGTACTCACTCGGAGACTAAAACACTCATTTGAGGATAGAAAGAAATGAAAAATGGATCCAAACTGAAATTTCTTCCTTCTGGAGGTAAGAAGAAAAAGTGAGCCAGCCACACGAACATAACAGAAGGCTGAGTCGGGGAACAAATTTATCAAGAAAGTGAGATAATTTCTGGAAGATCAACACTATAGATTTTAGTAGACTAGGTAACCAACAAGTTTAAGACACAGGTGATTGTTGGATAAATATGGTATATTTAAATATCCAAAGTTCTGCCAGTGGTAGACAGTTGGCCAGACACCAACAAGCCAAAATGGTATCAGGAGGGCTGACCCAAATAAAAGACACCAGAAATTATCATTTATGCATTTATATGTTTATTTAAAATTATAGAACATCAGTCAGTGGAGTTTGACAGCTGTTTATAGGACACTGGAAGAATGGCCAGTTAGCTAGTCACTTAGGCCAGTGACAAGGCAAAATCTTCACTATATGTACTTTAAAATGACACCTACTGGGGCGCCTGGATGGCTCAGTTGGCTGAGCCTCCAACTTTGGCTCAGGTCATAATCTTGCGGTTTGTGGGTTCGAGCCCTGCATCAGGCTCTGTGCTACCAGCTCAGAGCTTGGAGCCTGCTTTAGATTCTGTGTCTCCCTCTCCTGCTTGTGCTCTCTCTCTCTCTCTTTCTCTCTCTCTGTCAAAAATAAATGAAGACTAAATTTTTTTAATGACATCTACTGAACCATAAACAGATACATACTTGCAGCATCATTTGGGTGCAGTATATCCAAATGAATGCAGTACTTTAATTAAATGTGGCACAAGAGCTATTTTTTTAAAAAGAGATCAGCTTTAAAAATTGCTAAAAATTTCCAGTTCTGCAGGGCAATATCTTTTATGTCCTATGTTCCTTGCTCGGCTGCATTGACTCTGTATAAATGATTTATAGTGACAAATAGTAAAATATATAATTTCTGCATATCATGTTTACTAGTTGGTACTAAAAAGCTAATAAAGGAGAGCAAGGCCATCTTCAATAAAACTTGACTCACCAAAAAGTCCAAAACCAAAATATTGATTGCTAACCTGATGGTAGCTAGAGTTTTTGAAATATATTCAATTATGAGATTCTGTAACTCTACTCTTCTGCTAGCTAACTCTTTTCCACAGGATAGAAATAATAGCATAGGAGCCCCATGGGTATAAGGATTTCTGTTTGGCATAAAGTATGTTTGAGGGTGAGATATCTTTGTCAGCTTCTCCTCACTCTCTGCTGCAGGACAAACTCACTAAATGCTGTGAACCATTTTATTTTGCTGCTCTCGAAACAGAGAACTGATATTGTCACTCAACCATGAGAGAAGCAGGAAGAGAGAGGGGCAGTTACCGACATTTCCATCTGATACTTATCTGGAGGTTTGCCTCAAGGGATGTCAGATAGGTCTACTTCTTACTAGTTGATTTTTGAATGAGCCACTGACTTCTCCTTTCTCTAAATGTTTTAGTCAGAATTGATTCAGAGGGAGAGGAGCTTTTAAAATGTGAAATCTAAATAATGTTGCTCTTAAGATGATCATCGTGTATAAGTGTGTACATTTGTATTTAAGGGGTATGTTAGGTCAGTAACAAGGGCTGTAAACAATAATATAATCTCATGGCAACTCAGAAAATATGTAATGTCACTTTACTTATTATTCCTCATCTTTATTTCCCACAAGAAAGATGAAAATTATGGCATTCATACCAGTCCTAATGAGAACTGAGGTCAAGACAAACATGTATTTTCTGAGACCTTTGAAATACAATACATGTGCTGACAGCTTTCTCTCGAGAAAAATTCCTTCTTGGAAGTTGAAAATGCAGTAATGATGCATTTTGACTCTTTAAAATAGTGAGCTATAAAAATCAAGTTTTTTTATCCACCTTTTCAACCACACTGGAAGACTTTCTGGCATATTCTCTCTGTTGGAAGAACAGGGGAGGCCGGTTATACCTATGTGCTCTCCAGATGCCAGAATATTCCTCCTGACCTGGAGACGTCTGTTCTTACATTGCTGGAATGGCATTTTCTGGGTCATCTAATGTGCCCCTTCAAATTTGCAGAAATGTCAGCTCTTTGTTGGGGCTTCTCCAAGACAAGTTTGCTTCCCTAGCCACCTTGTCAGGGAAACAGCTGGGCAATGTTGGCTTTATCCAAATGTGTCAAATGGAATATTGAACCACCAAGGGTCTGTAAATGTTTATTATCGAATTCCAGCAGATCTCACAGGTTTTAATTCTGTAGCCACTCTCTATACTTAGACTGAGCATGGAGAATTTTGTGTCACTGCATAATATGAACCAAAAGACTGCTGTGCACGCCAGATCAAGTTGTGGCCCCTTGATATAGACAGTTTGTTTTTTCCTGAAACGTACTACATATTCTAGGATTGCTGCATCTTTCTCCCTCCCGGTGGGGAGGAGGAGGTCCAGCAACATTATAAAACTCCCGCATAGCAAAAATAGAGCATCTATCTGTTTCACGATGGTTTGATATTGTCATCATTTGCTTGCTCTGCTCTGAAAATCTTTTCAACATGGCAGAACTTCCTTGTCCATATCAGCATTGTGGAGGGAGTTAGTAAAAAGTTATTTGGCATACCACATTATAACAAACGTGTAGAAAATCAGAGACTTTAATTGTACTATTGTTCTCCATGACAAATATTTCTTCAGAAACAAATATGGTTTTTATTAAAATGTTTCTTGACAGCTTATCCTGTTTCTAAGATTTGTTTTAATCCGTTGCTACAATTCACCCCTGAATATTGCTGGAAAACCTGGAGAAAATGAGTCAGTGAATAAGGATAACTTCTCTTCCTTAAGAGAGGCTTAATGTGAGATTTTTTCAAGAATCACTAAAATGGAAGATTACCTTGCATTACACAAAAGCATATTTTGTTTTTTATCTCCTTTATCAGGAAACCAAAGAGCTTTGGAAGTGATTTGCAATATGCTTTTGCTGACTGATAAAACTTCTTTCTCTCTTTTTCTCTGTCATAGTGATACACATTTTGACACCATTCTGCAAATTATAGGAAATAAGCAGAAAGAGAAAACAGAGACCCTGTGTGACACTGTCAAAAATCCCTGGGCATTTAAAATTTTTGCTCTGCATGAAAGAATGTGTATTTATCTAATTTCACAGTTGGATAGTAATCATTAATCCAGAATGAAAATGGACAGTTTGCTTCTCAGGATTCCCCCTCCCTTTTAAAGTAGCCAATCAAATAGCTTAATTTTTCATTACTTAAACAAAGATAGAATATTTGGAAATTAGTTCTTGTACATCTCATTTATTCACAAGCACCATCATTAGCCCACATGAAATGTGAAGCTATTTACATACCTGCGTAATAAAACTGCCTTTCATTACCCTATTTGACCTTGCTTCTGTTGCTCTTTATTTCCTAACACCTCAGGTATTTTTGTTTCTTTGGATGTAGCTACTATGCTGTTTTCAGGTCTTCTAGATGTATAATTATTCGAAATGTCAAGGTAAACAAGTTTGGTGTTTCTTTTGCCTGATGAGAATATGTATAGGCAGATGGCGGTGCAATATATATGGTAATAGTTCCCCTTTTGTGAGTACTTATTTTGTTTCCTACATTATCTCATTTATCCCTATACCAAGTCCTTAAATTAATTCCTGCATAATAAAACTATTCATTTTTCAAATGAATAGAATGCATTACTTCCCCAAGATCAGAGAGTTGAAAAGTGTTGTATATGGATTTAAACCCAGTTTCAACCATACATACTGTCTTTGAAGTCAGATAGATTCTATTTAAGAATGGTCTTTGAGCCCAAAATGGCTCATTCAAATAAGTCCTAAATGGACCATACTGGTATTTTTTTTTATCTCACTGCCCCTGCCAACCCTGCCCATATCATTGCCTGTAGTCAGGCTCTTTCTTCATTACTTGTTTCCATCTCTGCTATTTGAAAATGTTTCTCGGGCTGCCTGGGTGGCTCAGTTGGTTGAGCATCCAACTTTGGCTCATGTCATGAGCTCGGGGCTCATGAGTTTGAGCTCCACATGGGGCTCTGTGCTGCTGGCTCAGAACCAGAAACTGCTTTGGATTCTGTGTCTCCCTCTCTCTCTGTGCCTCCCCTGCTTACACTCTGTCTCTCTCTTTTAGAAATAAACATTAAAAAAAGGAAACTGTTTCTCAATCCAGAAACCTGCAAGAAGGATCTTCTTACTTAGATTTTCATTGTTCACTTCTCTTGGGAGTCACATCTCAACTTAAACAGTAATATACAAATTTTAATTTGTGACACTATTCAGCTGGCCTATGTCTGTTCTCCCCCCCCCCCCCCCCGCCACCATGGCCTTTACTCTTCTTATGTATTATAGTTCCTGCTATACTTAGGAGACTTTTCCTACCATATATTAAAGTCTTTGAGATCAGAGACTTAACCTTATATCTTGAACAGAGGAGTGTTCAATTAATCTTTGTTTAACATGAGAATAAAGGCTGGTAAAAGAGATCAGCAAGTGAGTACAGAGTCAATCCATGACCCACTTATCTGAATTGAGCAGCTGTCTATACTCACTTTTTGAAGTAATGTCTGCTTTGTGCTTTGAAGGGGAAAGATAAATGACCCCATCACAATTTTCAACAAGATTCAAGACTATTTGGGCAAATTCTCACCCCCTACTTCTCCATGAGTACTTGTTGTGATCTGTATTTAACTTCTGTTCAATATGCTGGCACCTGTTGTTCTCCTTCTTGTGAACAATTAAGTCATTTTTCTTTCTCTTTCTTACTTCCTGGTCTCAATTCAGACCCTTTATGTTCACCCAGAGGAAGTGAGAGCTGGTAACTTCACATACTGAAGCTTCGTGTTGGACCTAAATACATCTTGATCAAATGTCTCCACTGAAATGCCAAGGAAGCCTTTGGGTGCTTTTGAACTTTCAGGGTCAGGCAATGGCAAGAAGTATGTCACTCACTGTGGGTGGGTGGTGGCCCTGCAGTCCCGCTGTACTGGTGACATATGCAGCAGAGGTGCTGGTCCTTCTTGTCTACTGAACAAGCTGCCCAGACAGTCAGCCTTTAAGCTTTGATGAAAAATGAATTCCCAGGTCATCTTCAAGTACACACAGTTAAGAGAATCTCTACCCCAATCACCATCATAAATTTCAACTGATAAATTTGTTAGACACCATCTTGGATGATAAACTAAAGCCAGAGCTTGCTTACATTGCAGCACCAGTGGGACCTGCTTTTAGTCATAATCATTGCTGGTAACTCAGACAAGAGAGCTTTCTCTAATACAGAAAACAAAAAGAAGTCTTAGGATTGTACCTAACAATATATTTGCGTACTATTTAAGAGAAATTGACTAATTCATTCCAACAATCATTTATTGAAATCCTAATGTAAGCTACACACTGCATTAGGATCTGGGGTCACAAAAATGGCTAACCCCCAGTTCCATGACTTTAAGGAATTCACTATATAACTGCAAAAGTAATGGATTCAACACGGAGGCTCTGGAAGCAGCCCACTGAAGCCTCCTCCCACTTTTTACATGCCACATTAACCTCCTCCAGCCTGTGTATTACACTGTTCCCTTGGAACGCTCCTTCCTAAGTATCCCCATCCCTTCCACCTCTGAAAACTCTTGAATGTATTAACTTACTCAACACCTATTTATTAATCTAGTAACTAAACAGGAATAGAGAGCTGAACAAAACAAGCATGGTTTTCCCCTTAAAGGATGTTTGTTCTAGTGGGTGGAGGAGACCCGTAATGAACAAAAAATTAATTAATAAATTCAGATAGCATGATGAAAAAATTTAAATATGTAATAGAGAGTTACTGTGTGAGATAAAGTAGACAAAATGATCAAAGAAGGTTCCCAGGAAGGTGGCATTTAGGCTAAGACCTTGGCATTGAGAAGGAGCTGGACACGTGGAGATCTGTGGTAAGAATTTTCTAGGCAGAAAGAACTTTGAGTACAAAGGCCTGAGTCAGGAACCAAGTATAATTATTTGAGGGACAAGAAGATGGCCAGAGAAATTTAAAATATCAGGAAGGCATTCAGCAGAATGGAAAATAGTAGAAGAAAAAAATTCCAAGATGTAAGCAAGAGCAGTTCCTACTTCCTTAGAAGTAGGAAACTTGTAAACCATGGCAAGGATTATGGATGACAGGTGTCCTGGAATACTAGTGGATGTTTATAAGTGATGGAACAGGTTGAAGTCTTATATGTTTTAAAAATATCACACTGGCTACTGTGTGATGAATGGAGTCTAGAGAGTTAAGAGTAGAAACAGTGGTGAAAGGTTATTCTGATGATTTGAGGGAATAGTGGTGTTTACTTAAACAAGTGGGGTCATGGTGCAGAAGGAGAGAAGACCTGGCTGTCTTGTACGCTTCATGAACCCTTCCCTTATTGCTTACATACGCATTCTCTCTATTCTGATCTCCCATAAACATTTTGCCTGTATAAGACAGTTTCATAATTTAATAACTACAACAAATAGTCCTGATTCTTTATTATTTACTAGTAATTACATTAAATGCTTTATAGACCTTTAATCAATCTATACATAGCACTGTGAGGTGAGCAATATTTTCATCCTTATTTTTCAAAGGGAAAAGCTGATACTCAGAGACATTAAGTAACTTGCAGCTAAAAAGTAGTAGAGCTGAGAACTGAACCCACCTCTGTCTCAAATCTTATAAGCTCTTAACTCCAAGTATATATTGTCTTCCATTTTTTTTTCTGTTTTGCAAGTGAAGTTAGACTTATCTTTCCAATTATATAAGTGGCATACCTTCTTGCTGGTTATATCATACATAAAGGTATGAGGCATAAATATTTATTAAATTTGCCAAAAGTGCTACAAACAAAAAGACCTGTGTGGCAGATCTGACGGCTGAACTGTCCCAGGCACCAGAGGGCTACCATATTACTCTGGGGACACCAAGTGTGAAATTGAGAAAGAACAGGATTTGTGGAATTTAGAAGAGAATCATAGACTGGCAACAGCCACAGAGCTGCATGGAGCTTCCAGAAGGGGAGACAGGGAAGAATGAATCCAACATAGGTAGCAGTTGACAGGGGCATGTGACAAGGCAGTAGAAGTGGCTCCATGGGAATGACACTTGTATGTTGAGAAGGGTTAGAAGTAATTGTTTTCATGCTCTGTTTTCACCATTTTGAAATTCTTAGTAATTTTTGACTAAGGAACATCACAGTTTCATTTTACATTGGGCCCCACAAATCATGTTACCTGTTCTTCCAGGAGGTCAGCCTAATCCAAGAGAAACGCATTTGAATCCATCAAAATAATCTCAGAAATCTCTTACTACAAACACCTAGAAATGATGGAATTTCAAAAAATAAATGAAACCATATCTTTCAGATAAGGTTGTTTCCAAAAAATCATCAGGTATTATATATTGAGAAGAAGCAAAACAAAATAAAACAAACCAGAGTATCAAAGTCATTGAAAAGGACTCACCTAGCAGATATCAATATTTAAAATAAATCTGTAACAATTAAGTCAATGGTATCATCATGAGAATAGAGAAACTAATAGATCCAAAGTGAGCTCTGAACACAAATAAAAACTTCATACAACTCAGCACTGATGATGTAAATCTACAATAAAAAGATGTATCACTCAGAAACTGCTATTGGAAAGTTAGTTATCCAAATTGGAAAAAGGAAACAACTCTCTACCTCACACCATTCAACAAAAAAATCTATCTATGTAGAGTACAATCCTAAGGTGAAAGTTAGGCTTTAACATGTTAAGGAAACTATAAGAGACTATTTTTAAGACCTCTGGGCAACTTTAGATATATCTATTTTAAAAATAAATAAAACAAATATAAATTTTAAAACTTTCCAATTTGGTGGCATTAAAATTAAAAATTTCTTGGGTTGCCTGAGTGGCTCAATGGGTTAAGCGTCTGACTTTTGATCTCAGCTCAGGTCTTGATCTCAGAGCTATGAGTTGAATCCCTGTGTTGGGCTTCATACTGGATGCTTAAAAGAAAAGAAATGTCTTTTAAAAAATTACCTTAAGAAAAATGAAATGACAAGCTACTGAGTAGGAGTTTTCAGAACATATAACAACAAGAAAAAAAGTTGTATCTAGAACATACACCCATTTCTTTCAAGTAAACAATTTAGCAAACAAGACACTTAAGATTACAAATGCACATTCACAGAACAGGAAACAAAAATACTCTAAGAGGTGTTGTTTAATTTCATTAGTAACAAGATACCAATATAGATAAATTACAAAAACTTGAATTTTCACTTAAAATTAATTTGCAGAACAATACTACAGTATTATGATAAACCTTAAAAATTACAACTATTTAAATTTTTATTACTGCATAATGATTAAATAAACATTTATATATGGTAAAGGTAAAAATTTGCCTGTGAGATCTTCATCAGATCCACTGTTAGCCATTAAACAATGCCTTCTAGCCCTAGCAACATGAAGAAGACTAAGATTCTGGGAAACATACAATAATGGTAGCACTTACCTTCTACCTTTGAGGCACATATAATCTTGCAGGAGAAATAGAGTGTGCATGTAAGTCACTACATCTGAGAAAGCTTAGAAGGTCTGAAAACATGCAGATCAAATGCTATATCATCTACCATGGTTTGAGTGGTCAAAGTCCTATCTCCCCCAATTCACTTATTACTAAACTTGGAAAAAAGTCTATTTCCACCAATATCTTAACCATGTCATGCACTTTGCACTGTGGGCAATGTGGTTTGGGTGGGAGAGGATTTGGGGAAGTAGACAATGACTGGTGCAAGGTGGACTGGGCAGGAACAAGTACTGGTTAACTTTACCATGCTCCAGGCTTTTGCTACGTTACTGATTAATATGATGATGATTATATTATGTAATATCAATAATACATAAGTATGATTCTGACATTTTGTATTATACTATTAACCACATTAGTGTAAGGTGAATATTATTATTTTTTAAATGTTTGTTCTTTTGAGAGGAAGCATGTGCACGTGTGTGAGTGGGGGAGGGACAGAAAGAAAGGGAGAGAGAAGACCCCAAGCAGGCTCCGGGTTCAGCACAGAGCCCTATGCAAGCCTCGTTCTCACAACTGCAAGATCACCACCTGAGCCTATATCAAGAGTCCCATGCTTAACCAAATGTGCTACCCAAGAGTCCCAAGGTGAATCTTATTTTTTCCAATTCACTGAGAAAGAAATGAAATGTGGGTGTGGGTAAGTTACCCAAGGTCACAGGCTCAGCGAATAGCAGATCTAAGATCCAAACCCAGGTGTAGTTGACTCGAAAGCCTGTGAGTCATATTGTCTTTTAAGAAACTGTATTATTTCTTATATGGACATCTTTGATTCTAAGATAAGATGTACATTTAAAAAAATGTGTTGTTACTTCTATTGATAAGTTCTGATACCTGATCTCTAGATCTTTCTTGTCTCAAATGAAGCCTCCATGTATAGTTAGGTTGAACCCTATGCATCACACTTAGATGAAGACACTCTTCACAATATATAAAATGTTTAAAAACAGAGAAACATTGTATCATGCAAAAACAACTGTTGTTTACTCTCCATTTTTGTTCAAAAATGTCACTCCCTTTGAGTGTTTTGTTGTCATTTGGAAAAACAAAAATAATTACTCTGAGAATTTTATGGCATTTGTTAGACATTTACTTTTTTAGCAAATATTTATTGAATGTTACTTACATGCAAGGTCCCATTCTAAGTGCTGTTGCAACAACCAGCTAGAGAGAGTTTGTGCCTTTAAAGAGCTTTCACTCCACTTTGGGGAAAGAGAAGGGGGGAAAAAGGTAATACAATTTCAATTAGGGATACTTGCTATGAAGAACTAGCAGGGAACAGAATAGTCAGAGACTGGGAAGGGCAGGGATCCCGAGGAAAGTAAATTTGCAGGTCCAGATGATATGACTAATTCAAAGAAATGTCTCTCTGACCTGACATTTATGTGATAAGCCAAGCTACTTGCTTTTCTCAATTCTTACTCAGGTTAATTAGTTGGGAGAGATTCTTGACAGACATATGGTTGCGAATGTTTGCATTCATTTATTACTCTTATTTTCAAGAGGAAAATGAGGATTACACTTGTCAGATGAAGAAAGCTTGACAGGCATGTTTTCATCTTTTTCAGGGGGGTGTTTTTGTCTTGCTCTAGGTTCAATACAAATTTGGAAAGCATTTTCGTGGGTAATACAGAAAGGAAGTGTAGATCTGCCCTTGGAATCCAGGTTTCTCAGCTGAAAAATCTCTGAATCCCTTTCCTCAGAGACACAATGTGTGATTTGAAGAAGGTTACTATAATTCTCATCTACCTCTTGGAGGAAATTTTTGACATTAGCTTGAAGGTGCTCTTATAAGAGACTCACTATAGAAACATTCATTTATTTTCAGTGTGTTTAATTCCCTACTCTGACACTGGCTAGTTAAGTGACCTTGAGCAAATTGCTTTCTCTCACAAAACTTCTGATTCTTCCTGACAAATTCCCTTTTCTTCATCACTCAAACAGGTCTTGAAATCTCATCTCCCGCAGGAAACAGTTCTAATAAATTAGAGAAGAAATGATTAATTCCAATATGTCACTTCCATTGTGCTCTTTTTCTGTTCTATGTACCTACCAAGTGCACTTATCCCCTAAGTTTATAGCTAATAAAAAGACACTTTGGTTTAATCTCATTATTTATTTAAAATCACTTGCTTATGTTACCATCCCACCTGCCTATTTACTTATTTTGTAGATTATATTCTAAAGTGACTAAGTTATGCTTGCATGTTCTAACCTCATGGAAAATGGACTTTACCTTCTGTCTTCTAATTCTACTCAACAAAAGAAGAGGAATTTTTCCAGACCCATCTCAAAATATCAGATGGCAACTTGGGTGCCAGAGTTATGGGCTAAAATAGAGATTTCCCTGAACATAGGGACTTAATATCTGTATCCATAGTCTTAAACCCAGTGTTCAGCACATGGTAAGTGCTAAGTAGTCTCTGGTCAAATCTGATAAAAGGATTTGCAAAACAAATCTTCATACTCCCTAAGGGATCTAGACTTTGGTCCTAGGATCTAAGGTTTTCAAAGAGTTCAGTCAAGGCTTTGGCATACTGGTGTCTGGAGACTGATAGATTGAAGGGACAGAGATTCTGGGAATACAGTTTACTACCATCTCTGACATGAATTAGCTGAATGACCTTGGGAAAATCACCTAAAAAATTTGTTTTTGGTCCTACCAAAAATGTTTATTCAACATCAACAATACCTAGATAGAAGGGTGTTGCAATTCTGAGCTCTCCGACCACCAGTCACCAAGTTCTTTGACTTTAAGCTTGGAACTCAGTGTGTCATCAATGGCATCTGCTTCTTTCTGCTGTCTTTGTAGGCAGAGAATGTTCTCTCTAGGTCTTCCAGGTCTAGAATTTGCAAAACTTTTTTGTATCATCAATTTCAGTCAATACTGTTCCTTCCACTTTATTCTCAGGCATCTTAGACTAGTGGAAGGATTTCAGAGCATTTGTGGGCTGAGGAATTTTTTCTCCTTGAGTGCCAGACCCAGTGGAGCACCAGGAGGTGGCATGGTCCCCTGCAGGAGGCCCTGGGAGAGGAAGGGGGGCTGCCTGGAAGAAGGGGAGTGGGTGGAGGAGGAAGCATCCCACCTGGCAGGGGTGGAGGTGGTGGGGAGGGAAAGAGGGACCCTGGGACAGAGGAAGGAAAGCCCCCCCCTCTGGAGCTCCAGGGGAGGGGGGATTGAAGCACAAGACAGCTCTCCTGCTGAGCTCATGGAGATGTGAGATCAGCCACCTGCTGCTTGACTTGCTTATGGTCACTAGTCTCCTTTTTGAGCTTCTCTTTTATTTTATTTAAGGTCTGCATCATCTCCTCCTTCTCTTGGGTCGCGGCATCACATTCATGCTCTTTCTTTTCCAATTTCTGTTGCAACTCTTTGTGCTCTTTTCTCATTTTTAATGCTTGTTCTTTCCACTGCTTAACTTCATTTTCATTAAGCAGCATTCGTATGGCATTCTTAATGTTAAAGTTTTCCAAAGGTGTGGTGTCAGGGTCCTCTCCTTTGTCATTCTGAATGACTATTTGCTGTATAATTCTATCTAGTACTGAACGGTGTTGCCACTTCTCTTGTAAGGCTTTTGGAGGCAGTGGTGCAGGATGGACATGAAATAAGGGATATATGTCTATATATGTATGTATGTGTGTGTGTGTGTGTGTGTGTATGTGCGTGTGCACGCTCACGTCTGTGTGTGTAATTGAGTGAGTTTATCTCTAGCATAACTTTTAGATATATTATAGGAGTCCACGATTCTATCGAAAATACCTGAAACAAAACAAAACCTTTCCTACAGACTCTAAATGAAAGCTGGCAATGCTGCAGTTGCAAGTACTGTCTGGGTGATTGTGGTCCTTACAGATAGGGTGATGTTATAATGGGTATGTCTGCAAGTGTATCAAGGAAGGGGTTGTTTTCTGAGCACCATGTCAGGTGCAGCAGGGGACTAACACAGAACTTCCATCAGCTACCAGCTAGAGATAATAGAAGTGTGATACCTCGCTGGTAACTGGATCTTCTTTTTGGCAAACAATGTCAAAAGAAGGCTGCCCATATAGAAAGGTACCAGGAAACACTCTTCTAGCTGCTACAGCTTTGAGTGTGATCTGCCTCATACTCAAGAGCATTGTAAGAATTAATGAATGCAAAATGCTTTTGTGAAAGATACTTCTTGAACTTGGTCTATGCCAGTGAAATGGGCTGACACTAAATAATCCAAAAGTTCCCTAAGCAGGGTACCATGAGTATTAACATATGCATTACAGTGCATTAACATTAGGAGGGATTAAATTAACTATGACCTAAACATAACAATGGCTAAGTCATCCTTACCAGGCAGAGCAGAAAATTGCACACAGCTTTTCGGTATGGGGCAGTGAATAAGATCATTGCACCTCAGTGGCAGTGAGGCAAAGGCAGCACTAAATGAAGGCTGTTGAATTTACAAGATACCCTGGCTCATTTCCAAGGAGCACTTCCCCTGCAATTAAACATCAAGAGGGCATTCGTTGCCCCCTACTAACTCAAGGCTGCAGCTTCTATTTAGCCTTATAAAGTCATATGTCGGAAAAGAGAACACCATGATCACACGTGGACATGTGGGCAACATCCCAGCTGAAAAATAAACTCTTTTTCTTTACGTTGCAAATCTCCAGCTTTGACGGTCTCCCCGCTGCTAACATAAGAGAGTGCCAAGAGATCACAACAGAGTGACACTGTCTTGGGCATCCTTCCTGGGGACTACTGCAGGACTTTGCAGGATGGCAGCACAAATCATTACAGTGGGCATTCATTAGCCAAAAGAAAACTTCTGTGAGAACCAAGACCTAGCATATTGTGGTCCCAAGAGCGCCTTCCTGTTCAATGGCCTATACTAATTTTGTCAGGAAAAAATAATCTTTTTATTTTCGTGTTTGAATAATAAAGAACTCCTGAGCCACTCTAAGGGTGTCAAAAGCTCGCTATGCGGTCTTTTATGTTCTTTGGGCACTTTGTCACTTCCACGGACTCCTGTGATTTTGGATTTATCCTCACCTTTCTCGGACTTGAGTTTTCTCTTCATCAGTCTCTCTGTTGTGAAATAAGAGCTTTGTGCAGGCAAGTTTCTATGGAAGTTGCTGCTACTTTAGTGGAAAGTGTTAGAAATAATGCTGCATTTCCCTGAAGGCTTCTAAAAACAAAACAGCTGGTTGGTTTAACAATCACCTTTTCCAAGAGCTTTCTGCATGATTAGAAATACAAGCATGCTGCTTGGAATCTGGGAACTCCTCTATTTCTTTTAGAAAATAGCATGAAACAGAACAAAACATGTTTTGTTTTTTGTTTTTTGTTTTTTTCATTCATGGGTTTCAACTTTTCATGTGTTTTAATGGGATGTGGCCTATAGGACATAGTTACCTATGCTTATAAATTACGGTCCTCTGTTCTCACACTGAGAAAGAACAAATTCTTAAAGGTAAAGACATTAAGCAGTTGAGTCATGAACATCAAGATGGTTCCCAGAATTACCTTCTACATTATGAGAATCTATAAATACTGCTCTTTTACAATGTGACTTTTATAATACTTTCTGATACTGTTTTTGGTTTTTTTGGATGATTTATTTTAGTTTTAGCTTTTAGCAACACTGATGATTTACTGGAGATTCTATCTAGTAAAGAAAAGATCTTTGGTGAAAATGATGGATCAAACCCTTTTATTTCAAAACATAAGTGATAAATAAGATTTCCTTGTGTTGAAAATAAATTGGAATTCTTTAGCAAATATTAATTTTTCTCACACATTTCTTCCTTTCTCTCTTCAGATTCTATCGATCTAGGTCTGCTGGTTATTTTATGACCAGCATAGTTTGCTAAAAAAATAATTAAAGAAGGCTATTTAAGTTATACAAACAAACTTTGTTTAAAACTTCATGAAGCAGTCAATAAAATTGCAAAGTGGGGCAAAAGGCAGGAGGGTTTTAAAAGATACACAATAGAGAAAAAGGAAGTAAGTACAGTAATACCTTGGTTTGTGAGTATAATTCATTCTGGAAACATGCTTGTAATCCAAAGCATTTGTATATCAAAGTGAGTTTCTTCATAAGAAATAATGGAAATTCAGGTGATTTGTTCCACAGCCACAAAATATTCATATAAAAATGATTATAATACTGTAATATAATACAAAATAATAAAGGGAATACAAAATAGAAAGAAAAATAAACAAATTAACCTCCACTTACCTTTGGAAAACTTCATGGCAGTTGTGAGGGAGTCACGAGAGAGAAGGGTTATTGTGTAGGAGGCCTTTCACTAACACTAATGGAATCACTGCTATCTATTGACTCAGTGGAATATTTTTCTGCATGGGGGCCATTGTGTACACTCACATGGATGCTGACTATAGTACAGTACTAATAAACTCTGGTCATATACTGTATTTAATGTAACTGGCAGTAAGGCAGCAGAGAAAAGGGTCTCTGTAGGCAGCCTAACCTAGAATGAAGCAAAACATTCCTAAGGTTTTCTCTTGTATGGAAAAGCAAAGAACTTTCCATTGGTGCTTTGAAGTGACAAAAAATAGACTTGTCACTTGTAGGCACCTTTCAGCATTCTGAAAAATCACTGATTCTGCCAAACACTATGGCCTGAGACCAAGCATCTGAGAGTGAGAGATGATCACCCACAATCCTTCAGTGAGTGTGCAGGAGAGAGAACCATTGGGTCAGTTGCTTTGTGATGTTTGGCATCATGTACTACTCATATTGCAAGATATCACTTGTTTATCAAGTTAAAATTTATTAGAAATGTTTGCTAATCTTGTGGAAAACTCACAGAATACATTATTCACAACCCAAGGTTTTACTGTATAGATCCCAGAGTTGGCTTGGCTTTGAGGGATGGCTAAGAAGATATGCTGCCATTCTGGTCCAATGGAGCATTTCCAGGGACACAAAAGCAACCTAAGTTTCAGTTTACTGATGTGGTACCCTAGTCAATAACATTCCATCTTGGGTCTAGAAATTTATTTCAGTAAGTCATACAGGGTCCCAAATTAAGTGGGGCTCTTGGTTGGGATACAGTGCTTTTGAAGTCTCTGTCCTAACATTCATAAAGAGGATATCTTTGAATTTCTGTTTTACAGAAACAGTCCAGTGAGGCAAAGGCACATGTGCCAGGGGCTTACAGCCTGAAGTAAACTCTAAGGGGCATGCACTATGACACACCTCTTTGAAGTCCTTTCCTCTTGCCTGCATGTTGTCTTGGTAAGAAGAATATATTTCCTTCTATGATGGTTTAAATCCCTTATTTTATATTCTGGCCAGAACAAATCCATTCCTAGTCTGTTTTGTTGCTACTGGGAAGCCAGTGATCCTGGCACGACTAGGGAAGAAAGGAGACTTTCGAAGCAGCTTAAATTGAAGTGCAATAGGGTTTGTGTGTGTGTGTGTGTGTGTGTGTGTGTGTGTGTGTGTGTGTGTAGTTTGATGTTGCAATTGTAGGTATTACCTGCAGAGCATCTCCCCAGACATCTCAGGAGGCAGAGATCCTAGTGATACTCCTGAACAATTATGTTATAGTTGGGTAGTGGAAATATTAGTTGTCTTACTTGTTGCTTTCTCTAACTTACTGAGGCGATTCCCTGATTGGATAAGGTAAAGGGAGATCTTTCTTCAGATTGTTTTTGTGAAAATGAGTATATCTGGGTATGAAGGTGCTGAGCATTTTAGGATGAAAAACAGATGGAAGAGCCTATCAATCCTACCACATTCATTTCATGCTGTTTTTTCCAAAGTTATCTCCAGTCACCACACTGCAGCAATTCCTTACACAATGATTGAGTTCTAAACTCAGCACACACAGGGATGGCCTACGGATTTAAGGATACCAGATTTCTAATTTGATTCCTGAATAGTCTTCAGCAAAGGGCCAGTGGAACCTATCTTTTATCATTTAATAAAATCTTTGATGATTAACAACATAATGATTATAAAAATTATTTCGAGGTCTAAATACCCAGAGTCGTCTTTTATATCTTCCAGGAGAGCACAAACTTCCGTGCCTCAGTCCACTTTAAAGATTTCCTTCTCTAGCTTTAATGCAATGAGCAGAGGTGTCCTTCCTTCTGTCATGACTGCGGTTACACAATAGATGACACAGAGCTGTTAGCCCATGAGATTAAAATAGGACCAGAAGACAACGTAAGATGTAGAGTGTACAAAACAAATATGTTTGCCCAGTGTGCCTTAGTGATGGTTGTTGTCTGTGGACAAAGAACCGGACTTCTCCCCTTTTACTGTGAGTGACCAAGGAGAAGGCACTCCTCATCTGCACCGGTGCCTGCCACACCCCGTCACATAACACATGCTGTGCTTATTTCCTGATGATTGTTTTTTTTTAATTTTTAAAAATTATTTATTTATTTATTTTGAAAGGGACAGACACGGAGTGAGTGGGGAAGGGGAAGAGACAGAGAGAGAGAAGAAATGAATGTGGTAGGATTGATAGGCTCTTCCATCCGTTTTTCATCCTAAAATGCTCAGCACCTTCATACCCAGATATACTCATTTTCACAAAAACAATCTGAAGAAAGATCTCCCTTTACCTTATCCAATCAGGGAATCGCCTCAATAAGTTAGAGAAAGCAACAAGTAAGACAACTAATATTTCCACTACCCAACTATAACATAATTGTTCAGGATTATGCACTATGACACACCTCTTTGAAGTCCTTTCCTCTTGCCTGCATGTTGTCTTGGTAAGAAGAATATATTTCCTTCTATGATTGTTTAAATCCCTTATTTTATATTCTGGCCAGAACAAATCCATTCCTAGTCTGTTTTGTTGCTACTGGGAAGCCAGTGATCCTGGCACGACTAGGGAAGAAAGGAGACTTTCGAAGCAGCTTAAATTGAAGTGCAATAGGGTTTCCTTTTCCTAAGGAAAGGCTCCATGTTGCCTGTACAGAGCCTGATGTGGGGCTTGAACTCACAAAACCAGGAGATCATGACCTGAGCCAGAATCAGGAATCCAAGGCTTAACCACTTAACCAACTGAGCCACCCAGATGCCCAGCCTATGATTCTTAATGAACCAGTCAATACTATAAAAAGAGGTAACCAATGAACAAGATTTGAGTCATAAAAAATACAGTATTTTTTCCTTTTTGTGAGATTTAGGTCCAGTTCTTCAAGGATCTAGTTTCTTGATACAAAAAATAAATACTAATAAAATCCAAAAGACACAGGAAAAATCAAACTCACTTTTATGTATTATACCTATATTTCATTTAGCAGCCTTCCATATGTAGCAATTCATTATTTTACGTATCACTGAAATAGTTTAATACAAGTAAGTCTCTCTCTTTCAAACTCTTTCTCTCTCCCTCTTTTTGTCTCTCTGTCTCTCTCTCTCTTTATATTTGTATCTATATTATTTGCGGCCACAGCCACTGTGAGCCATGCACACTGAAAGTGTACCCAGCCACAGACTCAAGTATGGGCTGCAATAATTTCTGTTTATGCTGTTCTAAGCCCTTTTGCCATTTGTTCTGTGTCCTTGTTAATAGTTTTGGACCCACGTAGTACATGCCAGTAATGGTAATGTACTTCTGATAAGAAACAAAGAAACTGCCATGCAAGCTCAAGGCTCGAAGCCACTTCAAGGTGAAGGTCAGGGAGAAATAGGGTTAAAAAAAGGGGCAGGTAAAGACTGACATCATAAAGGACATCCTAACGATCCCTGTGCCAGAGAGGACTGACAATGAAGTTTATTTTCTTACCATCTGGAGGCGAGAAGTCTGACAGCAGGATCCCAGCGTGTCTAGGTTCTAAAGAGAGCTGACTTCCTGACCCACAGACAGACTCCTTCTCACTGTGTGCTCATGCGATAGGCAGAGTGAGCTCTTTGGTGTCTCTTATTCAGGCACTGTTCCTATCTGGGACCCACCCGTATGACCTTACTTAGCCATGATCACTTTTTTACTCCAAATATAGTCTCATTGGGGGGTTAAAGTTTCAAGACATGAGTTTGGGGGAAGGAGGAACGTAATTCAGCTCACAGCAATTCGCTTTCCAGAATTTTTTCCTGTGGTCTTCAACGCTAAGCTCTTCAACGCTATATAAGCAGCTGTACTGGCAGAATCTTTAATTACTGGCCCATCAAAAATACTGTAAGTAGAAACAAAATCCAAACTGACCTTCCTTATCTATACAGCCAGAATGTCCAAAACACGAGTCTTTTTCACACTTCATTGCCCTGAAACCACTTCTCCCCCAACTCCTATCCTTTATATTGGACCCATCCAGATAATTGAGGAAAATCTCCCAATTTAAAGTCATCTGATTAGAAGTGTTAATTTCATCTGCAACCTCAACTCCCCCTTGCAATGTAACATAATGTTGTACCCAGATTTTAATATCGCCCCCAAAACCAGAGACCACCAGGGAGGCCGAATCACGCATGCAAAAGCAAAGGGCTTTATTACGAATTTAGGCCCGGCCAGCCTAAACTCGGGCTCACAGACTTCAACGACACACTGGATCCACGTGGAGCCAGCCCCGAACATGGCGGGGCAGGGCCTTTTAGGAGTTTGGGAAGGGGGAGTTACAGGAAATTGTGACACAGGTACAGGGGTCCAATCATTATAACATCACATCATTGACAGTAACTTTAACCAATTACAGAGTGGACCCAGAACCCTCATGTAGGGCGTGACTAGTCTTAACCTCCATCTTTAGGCCTGCCCCCAGAAATGTTAATGGTGTTCGCTGGCCTTCAAGGTCAGAGGGGAAACCCGAATCAGACCTGCATCCTTACAATAACATCTAAATGAATACCAAGGATGAGAATGCAGACATCTTTGGGGGACCATTCTTTTTTTTTCTGGCTATCACAATACTCTTTATATTAGAAAACATAATTTCTTGTACCTGTCATCTAACAAGGTATAGAATAAGTAAATCAAATCACTAAGTTTGGAACCTGGATTTGACCTAAATACTACCATGCTCCTGGGAATTTTAATTTCTTGCTTCCTAAAAATGAGCCTTCTAAAACTGGATAATACTCAAATTACATTATGGATACAAATTAAAGTGAATTTCATCAACGGCACACAATTCAATTGTTCTCCAATTTTCTTTAGCATTTGATCAGCTGACACTTGCAAATTTTGAAACCGTTTAAGAAAGAGGAACACATAAACTTTGGGGTAGGAAATGTCCTGAATTTAAAATTAGGAGTCAGTATATTCCAATTTCAAACAGAAATTTTAGGAAAGACTTATGAACAGAAAAGTCTATGTTTAATAATGGATTTGGAAATATAAAATTATTTCTATTACTGTAATTTCCTGATATGAGTTTTACAAATAATTGATATTTATTTCAGTTACATTTTGTACTGAAAGAATATTTTAAAAATACTATAATTTTACTGTCTTGATCCTGGGAAATGCCTAAATGTAAGTTGCTTGAAGTAATAGTACATTCTTTTTCAAATACTATACAAACATATATCTTCAATTTAATTAAGATATTTACTAAATGCTTACTGTTTGCAACCTTTGGAAGGATAAAAAATTTCGTAAAATATAGACATTTAGAATTTATATATAAGAAATTATATGAAATATTACATTTATGTTTTAATGATGATTTAAGCACATAATATCACCTATGTTTTATTTTAAAGATAAAAATATAAAATAGAATATTTTTCCCATTTTTTATTTTTAAACTTGAAACTGCTATTATGAATCAATACAGTCCAGTGTATTGCACTATGGTCTTTTTGAGAGAATGTAACAGGTATGGAAAGAAACCTCTGTTTTTGCTTCAGTTATTTTAGTTGAATGAACATGGCTAATTTGTCCCTTTATTTTCTATGCTCACACTAATCAAAAGTCAAAGTAAAATATTAAAGCACTGAGTCAGTACATGTTTGCTATACACACACACACACACACACACACACACACACACACCCCACATACACACTCATACAACTTGTTATTTTGCTGGGTCATGTTTTAAAAGAACCTGGAGAATAAAACTATGTTGTGCAAATATTTCATCTTTTCTCCTGGCATACAAATGCTAAATAAATACTTGCTAAATGAATGAGCAAATAGTTCTCCTCAATGCATTTATTCAATATATGAAAGTCTTTTAATTTGCAAAGAAGAGGTGCGCCTGGGTGGCTCTGTCCTTTGGGCATCTGACTTTGGCTCAAGTCGTGATATCACAGATGTCATGGGTTCAAGCCCTCATTGGACTCTGTGCTGAGAGCTCAGAGCCTCGAGCTTGCTTCGGATTGTGTCTCCCTCTCTCTCTGCCTCTTCCCCACTTGTGCTCTCTCTCCTTCTCTCAAAAATAAATAAACACTTTTTTAATAGTTGCAAAGAAGAGGCAGCCTCAGATAACAGCCCATAAACCCAATATTGGAATTTATTGAAAAGGTGCATGGAAGTTGAGGGTTAGAAAATATTTTATCTTTTCACTATATGAGCACCCTGGGTCTTCCTGCTTCTACAAATCTTCCATGGAGTGCTAGGCCATTATCCCAGAACTATGTAAAATATGTCCTTATCTTTCTTATCTACAGTTTTTCTTTTTCTTCTTATTGTCCTGGAACCTTTTAATACACAAAATTAGTTCCATGACTCTCATAGCCCCATCACACCGCAGTAATAGTTGCCAGACTTTGGTGTTCCATTTCTGTTTTAACGCTACTGGTTCTTACTGCCCTGGATTATTTTGAAACAAATCCCAGCTATCATGTCACTTTATCTAAACATATTTATAGGTGTGTCACATTTTTAAGTTGACAAAATGGATGTGACTTTTTGAGAGTGCCTGGCTAGATAGATATTTGTATTGTTTTCTATTGGGTTGCCTTTTATTATTGATTTATAGGAATGCATTATGTATTCTCCATAGGAGTCCTTTGCTTTTATGTGTTTGTGTGAATGTTTAAACAGTATCTTTTCCCTTGCTGAATTTGCCTTTGGGTTTCTTTATGGTGTATTCTGATAAATAGAATTTCTCATTTTTGTTGTAGTCAGTCTATCAACTTTTATCCTTTATATAGAGTCAGTAGTTTTTCTGACCAGGGGGAGAAAGTGTTGCCTATACCAAAGTCACAGAGATCTTACTGTCTGTTTCTGTGGTCTGAATGTTTTTGTCCTCCCAAATTCATCCATCTATATCCTGATGGTCAGAATGATGGCTATAGAAGCTGGAGCCTCTGGAGATGCTGAGGTCACGAGAGCAGAGCACTAATAAATGGGGTTATTGCTTTTATGAAAGAGACCCCACAGGGCTCCCCAATCCCTTCTACAATGTGAGATCACAGTGAGAAGTGCAACTGGAAGAGGGCCATTACCAAAATCTGACCATGCTGGCACCCTGATCTTGGACCTCCAAACTCCAGAACTGTGATAAGTAAATTTATATTGTCTATAGGCCACCCAACCTGGGATATTTTGTTACAGCAGCCCAACAGACTGAGACATACTTTGTCTTCTATAAACTTTATTTTTCAACTTCCCATTTGTCTTCAGTCTAACTGGAATTTATCTTTGCATAGAAGAGGCAGGGTATGGTTCAGTGTTTTTGTATGGGCATTGAAGTGTCCATCTATTTAAAAAAATCTTTTTTCACAACAAGACAATGACACCTTTGTCATTTATTAGCGGACTGTGTGTATATAGATCTGCATCAATTTTAGAGTATTTTAATTACTGCAGCTTTATATCTAATGGTATAAGTCCTCTAGAAATTTTCTTTTAGTTTGTGCTGACTTGGTTCTTTGCTTTTGCACATGTATTTTAGAATATACTTGTTAAAGTCCACCGAAAATTAAAAATCAAAAAGGTTACTGGTCTTTTTTAGAATTTCACTGAAACTATGTTATATCAGTTAAAAAAACATTATCTTTATACTAGTTAGTCTTCTAATCCAAGAACATAGTATATCCCTCCATTTAATTTCCTTCAATAATGTTTTGTATTAGTTTTTTTTAAGTTTATTTATTTTGAGAGAGAGAGATTTAGCAAGTGAGGGAGGGACAGAGAGAATCCCAAGTAGACTTTGCACTGTCAGTGAAGAGTCCAAGATGGGGCTGGAACTCACAAACCATGAGATCATGACCTGAGCCAATGTCAAGGGTCAGATCCTCAACCGGCTGAGTTGCCCAGGCACCCCAATCATGTTTTATAGTATTCTAGTAGAGATTTTCTCTAAAGAACTAGAACATCATAATTAGGTTATTTTTAGTGTTTTTGATTGTTTTACTTGTAAAAATGTGATTTAAAAATTTTTCATTTTCTATTTGCTGCTGGTAGATAGAAATACAATTGATACTTGGGCTTAAACTTTGTACCTTGTAACCTTGCTCAATCTATTTATTAATTCTGTTGTTTATTTATAGACTCTTTTAAATTTTCTAATTTACAAATAATGATATTTTTAGTTTTTCCTCCCCAAACCATATATCTTGTATTCATTTGCCTTCTTTTATTGTACTGGCTAGAAGGTCCAGTACAAGGTTGAATAAGATTGATGATACCAGCATCTTAGTCTTATTCTCAATCTCAGTAAGAAAGCTCTAAATATCACTATTAAGTTTGATGTGTCTTGGAGGGTCTTTACAGACATTCTTTATCAGATTAAAAGTTATTACTAGTTTTATTTCATGAATGGATTATTGACATGTTCAGTGATGATTTTTCTTTTTTCTCTTAATGTGGAACTTGAGTTGTATTAGTTTTCCAGTATTAAACTAAGTTAGCATTCCTGAAATAAGCTTAACTTGGTCAGGGTACAATCATTTTATATATGAAAGAATGTGATTTTCTAATATTTTGTTTATAAACTTTGCATAGAAGTCTTACATCTATGCGGGCTCCTGGGTAGCCCAGTTAGTTGGTTAAGTGCTCAACTCTTGGTTTCAGCTTGGATGATGCTCTCACAGTAAATGAATTGGAGTCTGAGGCTCTGTGTTTGCAGTGCAGAACATGCTTGGAGTTCTGTCTCTCCCTCTCTCTCTCTCTCTGCTCCTCCCACACACACTCCCTCTAAAAATAAATAAACTTAAAAAAACAAATAAGAAATCTTCCATCTATGTTTATGATTGTTCAGTAATATTTTTTTTCTTAAAGTGTAATGACATTTTTTACTTTTGATAAGTTTATACTGACCTCCTGTAATGAAATAGAAAGTATTTGCTCTCTATTTGGGGTCATTTTGTGTAATTATTTTTTAGCAAATCTATGGAAGAACATTAAGGGAATTTTCTAAATCTAAAGTTTTCTTTGTGGAAAGGTCAAACTACTATAATAGATATAAGATTATTTGGATTTTTCATTTCAATTGGATTCAGTTTTGCTAGACTTTTCCATTTCAACTCTATTTTCATGTTTTTTAGCCAGAACTTCTTTAGAATATCTACTTATTATTTTATTAAGTTTAGGATCCCTAAAATGTTCCATTTTAAAATTATTGATATTAGGAATTTATTACTTCTTTTTTACTTTCCTTGATAAATCTTAATGCAGTGTATCATTTTTTATTAGTGTTGTCAAATGACCCAAATTTGGTGGTTTTGATTTTTTTATGTATGTGCTTTCAATTTAATTCATACCATTTTATCTTTTTATTATCTGTGTTTTATTCTCTTTGGGTTTAATTTTCTCTTCAACTGCTAATTCCTTTAGATGAAATTTTAGACCAGATTTTTTTTCCTTTTTTAATCTACACATTTGATACTATAAATTTCCTCCAAATCATGTCTTTTACTGTATCACAGGTTTGCACATATTTTATTTTCATTATCATTTAGTTGAAATTAATTTCTAATTTCCTTTGTGATATTTTATTTTACTCATGATATATTTTAGAATAGAATTGCTTAATTTACAACAGTTGGGTGTGTTAGGTCTTTCTCTATTTAAATAATTTATACCATAATTTCTGTCAGGCTAAAGAAAATGGTTTGAAGTGAATTTTTAAAATTTTTTTGGATCTTATTTTTAGACTCAACATTCTAACATTTTGGTAGGTACTGCATGTATAGTTGAAGAAAATATTTATTCTCTCATTGTTGGATTTAGTGTTCTTCATATGACAATTAGATAAAGTTCATTACTCTTATTTAGGTCTTCTGTATCTTTTCTAATGTTTTTGTCTATATGTACCATCAGTTATGAAGAAATGTTGTTGTTGTTTTTTTATTTATAGTTTATTGTCAGGTTTGTTCCCATATAACACCCAGTGCTCTTCCCCACAAGTGCCCTCCTCCATGACCATCACCCCCCTTCCCCTTCCTTCTCCCCCTTCAGCCTTCAGTTTGTTTCCAGTATTCAAGAGTCTATCATGATTTGCCTCCTTCCCCCTCCCTAGCTCTTTCCCCTCCTCCCCCTCCCCATGATCCTCTGTTAAATTTTTCCTGTTAGACCTGTGAGTGAAAACATATGGTATCTATCCTTCTCCACCTGACTTATTTCTATTGATAGTTTTTTGAAGAACCTCCACACTATTTTCCAGAGCAGCTGCACCCAGTTTATATTGCCACCAACAGTGTAGGAGGGTGCCTATTTCTCCACATCCTCGCCAGCATATGTAGTCTCTTGATTTGTTCGTTTTAGCTACTCTGACTGGCATGAGATGGTATCTCAGTGTGGTTTTGATTTGTATTTCCCTGGTAATGAGTGATGCTGAGCATTGTTTCATGTGTCTATTGGCCATATGGATGTCCTCTTTGGAGAAGTGTCTGTTCATGTCTTCTGCCCATCTCTTCACTGGATTGTTTGTTTTATGGGTGTGGAGTTTGGTGAGTTCCTTATAGATTTTGGATACTAGCCCTTTATCCGATATGTCTTTTGCAACTATCTTTTCCTATTCCGTCAGTTGCCTATTAATTTTCTTGATTGTTTCCTTTGCAGTGCAGAAAATTTTTATCTTGATGAGTTCCCAATAGTTTATTTTTGCTCTTGATTCCCTTGCTTTTGGGGATGTGTCAAGTAGGAAATTGTTGCGATTGAGGTCAAAGAGGCTATTTTTTGCTTTATTCTCTAGGATTTTTTATAAAAATTTTCTTGATGTTTTTTATTTATTTTTTGAAAGGCAGAGAGAACAGGAGCTGGGAGGGTCAGAGAGACAGGGAGGTATAGCATCTGAAGCAGGCTCCAGGCTCTGAGCTGGCTGTCAGCCCCGAGCCCAGTGCGGAGCTCAAACCCACAAACCGTGAGATAATGACCTGAGCCAAAGTCAGACGCTCAACTGACCGAGCCACCCAGGTACCCCTCTCCTCTAAGGTTTTGATGGAAGAAACATTGGTTTTGAAGTCTCTCATATGTGACATGGATTTTCTGTTTTCTTTCCATTTTTGCTTCCAGTACTTTGAAGCTCTGATATAGGAACATGGATAGTATATTGTGATATCTTCCTTATGGGTTGACCTTTTTATTATCATGAGATCTATCTTTTATTTTTTTAAGTCTTCTAGATTTAAAATCTTCTTTGGTGTTAGTATAGCTTTACAAGTTTTATTTTACTAAGTGTTTGTATAATATGTCTTTTTCTATATTTCTAATTTCAACCTTTCTTATGTTTATATTTAAGATGTCTTCTTATATTTATTTTTAAGGCATGTTCTTATATATAACATGTGTATAAGCAGACAGTAGTTGGATTTTTAATGAAATTACTGATATATTTAGGTTTATATTTACCATACTATGATTTGTTTTGTTTGTTCCATAGTTTTTCTTCTTCATTTTCCTCCCTGATTTTTAAGTAAACTATCTTTATTATGTGACTTTAGGGAAAAGTTAAAGGGAAACTTACTTAAACCCTCTTTTCTTTTTTTTTAATTTTTTTCTTTTTTTAATTTAAATAGTTTATTGTCAAATTTGTTTCCATACAACACCCAGTGCTCTTCCCCATAAGTGCCCTCCACCATCACCACCACCTCTTTTCCCCCCTCCCCCATCCCCTTTATCCCTCAGTTCCTTTTCAGTATTCAATAGTCTCTCAAGTTTTGCGTTCCTCTCTCTCCCCAACTCTCTTTCCCTCTTCCCCTCCCCCTGGTCCTCCATTAGGTTTCTCCTGTTTTCCTGTTAGATCTATGAGTGCAAACATATGTTAAAGCCTCTTTTCTATTCTGTTCAGTACAAAAAAAATGCATCTTTGAATTGTATAATTTTAATTACAAAGTATAATATAAAGTAAATTATATGTATTTAAATGAATATAAAGTGTAAAGTTTAATATAAAATAATAGTTTTTCTATTTTCATTGAAATGTTCAAATGTTAAATTTCTATATGTTGCTTTACCTTTTTGTTGAACAAACTGTTTACTTCCTTGTAGAATTTCCCTTAGTTAAGAATTTTGTTGATGCACTCTGTGTTGTCATTTAGTATGTTCTGTTATCTCTTGTGTTTCTTTTTAATTAGTACTTGGAACTACAAGCTTGATCTGCGGCAGGCTCAGCTTTTGTTTTACCTAGCACACTTCATAGATGTTGTTGTGTATTTCCTTTCGATGGTACTTAATGTAAAATTGTCTCTCTTTTAGTGATATGAGTGGTCATTGGAGTAACTTCAGTTATCATAATATATAGGAAACCATAAAAAATCAATGGGAAAATTACTCAAATAATATGAGTATTCAAAAATTTAACAAGTGATAATTCCAACATATAAAAATTAATAGCCTTTGCATATACAAACAAATATTAGTTAGGTGATATAATGTAAGAAAATATTCACTGCTATCACAACAAACAAGTAGAAAAATTAGTACATATAACATATCTAAATGAAATAATAAATCATAAAAATATGATATGAATAAATGAAATTATGTACTATGTTCTTAAGGAATCTCAACATCATAAAGATAACAATATCCTTCAACTAAACTAAAAGGCAACCTACAAAATGGGAGAAGATATTTGCAAATGACATACCTAATAGAGGATTAGTATCCAAAATATGTAAAGAATTTTTAAAACACAACATCCCCAAACCAGGCAATCCAGTTAAAAAATGGGTAGAAAACATGAACAGATATTTCTGTAAAGAAGACATACAGATGACCAACAAACACATGAAAAGATATTCAACATCACTTGTCATTAGTGAAATACAAATAACTTATTTGAAATATAAATCAAAACCACAATGAGATACCACATCACACCTGTCAGAATACCTAAAATTTACAACACAGGAAACAACAGGTGTTGGTGAGGATGCAGAGAAAGGGAAACCCTCTTACACTGTTGGTGAGAATCCAACCTGGTGAAGCCATTCTGGAAAACAGTATGAAGTTTTATCAAAAAGTTAAAAATATAACTACTTTATGATCCAGCAATTGCAGTACTAGGTATTTATCTCAAGAACAGAAAAATACTAATTAGAAAGGGCAGATGCACCCCAATGTTTATAGCAGCATTACCAACAATAGCCAGATTATAGAAAGAGCCCAAATGTCCATCAACTGATGAATGGATAAAGAAGATGTGATTTAGATATATATAGATAGATGATATAGATATAGATATGAATATTACTCAGCCATCAAAAAAGAATGAAGTCTTGCCATTTGCAATGACATGGTTGGAGCTAGAGAGTATTCTGCTAAGCAAAATAGGGCAGTCAGAGGAAGACAAATACCACACGATTTCACTCATCTGGAATTACAAAAATATAACAGGTAAAAATGGGGGGGGGAGGGTAAGAGAAATAGAGGCAAACCATAAAACAGACTCTTAACTAGAGAAAATCAAGGGTTCCTGTAGGGGAGGTGAATGGGCTAAATAGGTAATGGGGATTATGGAGTGCACTTGTGATGAGCACTGGGTAGTGTGTGGAAGTACTGAATCACTATGTTTTACAACTGAAACTAATATTACACTGTTTGTTAATGAACTGGAATTTAAGTAAAAACTTAAAAAAGTAAATAAAACAAGAAATATTACAAAGATATCAATATCCTTTTGATAAACTCAAAACTTAAAGTAATTGCAGTATAAATACCTTGTTTTCCCCTTCTTTTGCTTCCCCAAGCTTAGTATATTGGTCAGAAAGTTTGCTTGGAAAAACAAAGTAGCATTAATAGGAAGAAAAATTAAAAATAAACCATAAAATCAGAGATATATGGGGGTGAGGGATAAGATGTGAATTGTCTCTGCAGATATTAGAATATATTGTGAAAGCCCTGCAGTTAAAATAGTGTTGTATCAGCTCATGAATAGGTAAATCCATAAAGCAAGAAAAAATCGAATTTGAATATAAAGGTCTATATTTGAATATAGACCTTTAATATTTGATAAAGATGGCATCTCAAATGATGGGGGAAAGATGGAGGTTTTAATAAATGATTTGTGCCAACTGGAGAGCTTTATGGAAAAAAAAATAAGTTGAAACTTAATCTTAAGTCACCTGCATCTGTGTGTGTTCCGTGATTAGCTCTGTTGCCATCATCTAGTATGTTCTAGTAAGTGGGTTGTCACATCTAGCCCTCTTTGATGTAGCCAGCCTGTCTTTTGTCTAATCTTACTGAGCTTGTTCACCTCTAGTGCTGATCCCGACCTCAATCCGTTGGAGCAGATTTGCATGCTACTATGAAATATGTACAATTTTTTTATAATTTGCTTTTCTTAGAAAGCATTGTTTATTATATCTGCAAAAGCTTTAAAATCTTCTCTTAGAGCCAGTCAAGTACAATTTAATGAAGTTACATCATGATTAATGTATATTATATGTAATACGCATATTCAAAGGGAATGGTATAAGTGATTATTTTAAAAAATAAGTGTTCCTTGTTTCAGACTTTCCATTTCAAATCTCATTGATCTCTCAAGTCTTTTGCAACTGACTTTCCTTTACATAGTTCATTTGGTTTGGAATCTGATGAAAGAATTCTGACTTCTTGATAAGCTCTTGGAATAAGCCTCTGTTGTTATGGGAAGGTATCCAAAATTTATGGATGAATAATCTAATCCAGACTGGCAACTCCCATGGAATGATCTGAATTCCCCTTTTATTGTATTCACTGTCTCACATGGCACACCTGGTCACAAGCCTGATCCGCCACTTCAACCTACTCTTCAAAATCACCTTTACTGGCCTGGCTCCTTCCTTTCATGAGGCAACCAATTTTCCACGTCTGTACTGATAAGTTGGATGACACAAACCTTTGTATAAAATGCCATGTCTGACAGTTTTTGTAGTTCAGTGTCTTCCTTCTATACCAGAGATTCCATGCCTTTTTAAATATGAGTTAATATGGAATGCAATTTTATGGCAAAGAAAATGGTGAGTCCCATACACTATCACTGTTATTTGATAGTGTATATATGAAGTAGTCTTTGCTGAGAACAGTGTCATAAAGTTCAAAAGAGGAATAACTTTAGAAAGAATAGCAGAAATGTTCTTTCAATCATTTTAGAAAATGAACTGAGAAATAGGTAGGGAATGTGATAATACCAGATAAAAACTTTGAACTTTTGAGCTCCTAGGAAGATTTTTCAAGGCAGTAGAAAAAGTCACAATGATAATTAGATTTTAGTCTCAACACTTTCAGTTTTGTGACTTTGAACCGATAACTGTAATTTCCCAGTTTATATCACTGAAATATTGGTGCAGGTAAATGTTAACAGCCTTTCAAAATCTGACTTTGGTTCATCTAAACCTTGATACCAGACATAAACATAAGACTGGATTTTCAAGTGACTAAACCTCAGTCACTTTGATTTGAGGTATATAGGAAAGATTGCCTTAAAAAAATCTGCCTACCTTATACTCTGGATCTGAAAATATATTTGATGTCTTTGATCATGAAAGCTGTTTAGTTATTAGGAGAAATTATTTTTTAAGGCTTATCAACCTATGAATCCAGACTTCTTAGAAGAAATGCTGCTCTCTAATAATGCAAGAAAGGGACACGAATGGAGAACAGTGCTTTAAAAAGAGGAGAAAAACCATTTCCTACTTTGAAATCAATCTTCAATCAGTTTTTTTAAATAAATAGCAGTCAACCTCCAGGTGAATTTTCAATATGCTTTTCCCTTTGATTCTCATGGGTATTGCTAAACAGGAAGCCCAGGGGAGAAAAATCCACTTGATTAAAAAATTGTCTTTGACAGAAGAAATGGAAGCAACAGTATCCTCTTTAGATTTCTGATCTTCAGAGACAATTGTGTTACATAAAGTTCATAAGATGTTCAGATCAAAACCAGATATATGTGCTGTGGTGGATATTTATGTTAAGACATGCAAATATGTCTTACCGAAATATAATACAAATGGGAGAAAAATGAATGATGTATTGTGATGTAAGATTTGTATATTTATCCTAGCATTCCTGTTTATGTATCAACAAAGTTCTGAAAAAAGCTGTAGAATATTGAACATGTAAACATGCAGGTAGTGTAATAAAGTCCAAAGGAAGCATAACTTCAAGAAAATAATAGGTACATTCCTTCCACAATTCTAGAAAACTTACAGATAAAGAGACAGAGGTTGATTACACAACATAAAAACTTCAAACTTCTGGAGCCAGGGAAGATTCTCAGGGTAAAGAGAACGTTTGCAATAACTCATCATAGAAAGAGTGGGTTGCATTTGACTTCATGAAATCAGTACTGGTCTCACAACAGATGCGAGCTGAAAGGGGGGGAAATAAATAAATAAATAAATAAAGATGCCAGCCAACTCCAACTGCAGGGGGGTCATTTTTACGGGCAGAAAGTAATTATCCACATGGAAGTTAGCCAGGACACCAGAGAGAGAGGGAATATTCCTACCCCGTCTCAAAATTCTGTGGGATTTCTAATGAACACAAATGGTCATGACCTTGAGTTATATGCTCTATCCACAAGAAGAATGTCTTAACAGCAGCGCTGGGGGTGTTCCCTCTTTCGACCCCTGCTGTGGGGCACTGAGTCAGAACCAAGGATTAAGAAGTCTGTGAATGCCATGAGGATAATGAGGACCCCTGCAAAAATTATTCGGTTCAATTAAATGACTGATTTTACAGGATAGTAACAGTGCTGTTTAGCTGCTAGTAGAAAACTGCAAACCTGCTTAATGAATTTCTATAGAGGAGTTTAGCATTTTGATGACAAATTGGTGACCATCTATAAGCACTTGATACTGCTTCTGCTGCCACTTGGAACCTCTCTCCCATTCTCCCCAGCACCAGTTTGCTTTTGTTCATTAGTCATACCCTCCCTGTCTTGGTCTAATTTTGCACACATGTATTTGATTTGGGATGAATGGATGACAGATTAGCCAGATTGCAAATCATAATTGAGCAGAGGTCCATGTAATGTAAATCACACAGGCCAGCATCCACTTCTTTTTGCCAAGGCAGCAGCCTTGGAAGTTGCCAGATAAAATGACAGCCCTCAGGTTGAATACTGAGCATCACTGATGAGATGATAGACTTTTCCAGAGCCAGGGGTTTTTAACATGAACCAAATTCTGACTCTGGCTACAGCTCACAAATTACCAAAACCAAAAAGCCTCTCTGACATTGGTATAATGAAACTGAAAGGCAGAAATGGGAAAGTAACTATCACTTTCAATCACTCACTATGTGGCAGACCTTGTCCTGGGAATTTTATATATATTGTTTTATTAAATCCCCTCAATAAATTGTTTTATTAAATCCTCTCAGTAATGAAATGACTAATGTTAATTTTAACAGATAAGGTGGAGGGATATTATTTCTGTGCCGGAATCCAAGAAGCCAACACCTCTCTAAGCTCCTTTGTAGTTAAAAATATAAAGTATACATACACACACATGCGCATTTGCACACACACACACACACACACACACACAGATGCACATGCAAGAAGGCAAACACAAACTCAGGCTAGACGTTCATGCTGTTCATATAGGTTTGGAAAGAGAAATACTGTGGCATGAATGTTTCATATCATTATATCTGTTATAAAACCATGATAAATTATAGCATTGTTGCCTAAATCCAGAGGGTGATGTTGTATTGTGCAGGCATTTGTTTCCCTAGTTCCTCTGGGATACACCCCCTCACACTTCATGTGTTGCACTCTACTAAAAAGGGGGGCAGCTCTTTCAAACTATACTTCTCATGTTCAATTGCTTCTAGCCGAGTTCAGCTAATATGTAGGAGGGAACTAGCATGATGTTGAAGAAGAGAAGAAAGAAAAAGTCAAGGTAGGTCTCTGCATCAGGCCATGGACAGTGGCTTAATTCTCTCTCCTGGCTTCCAATTGTACCAAAAGTGTCCATTCTCCCTGGTCTGATCATTTGGTTAATGATCTGATAACACCGTCTCCTTCCATTGTTCTTTCAGCCTCATGGTAATAACACTGGCTTGTCTTATTATTTTCTTTGATGGTGTTATTTGCAGTGCAAAAGATAGTTTTGATGAAGTCCAATTTATTTTTTCTTTGGTCACGTGTGCTTTTCCTCTCATATCTAAGAAACTGTTGACTAATCCCAGTTGTCCCAGGACCTTTTGTTGAAAAGATTATTCTTGTCCCACTTAATTGGCTTGAAACATTTGATTACTGTAAAGTGAGTTTTGGAAAAGTGACATATGGCTCCCCCAAATTTCTAAGTCTTTAAAAGATTATTTTGCCTATTCTGGGGCTTTTAAATTTTCATGTAAATTTTGGATCAGTATGTCAATTTCTGCCAAAAGATCAGGTTTAAGTTTGAGAGGGAACTAAACTGAATATGCAGATCAATTTGGGTAGTACTGCTATCTTAATATCTTACTGAGTCTTCAATCCATGGTGATAGGATGTCTTTCCACTTATTTGGCTCTTTATTTTAAGAGCCAAATGTTTTATTTCAATTTATTTCAAAGATATTTGCTTTCATTAATAACTTCTTATTTTTTAATTAAAAAATTAAATTTGAATTCCAGTATAATGAACATACAGTGTTATAGTAGTTTCGGTATATGATATAGTGATTCAGTGGTTCTACACATCATTCAATGCTCATCACAAGTGTACTCTTTAATCCCCATCACCTATTTCTCCTATCTCCCACCAACTTCCCCTCTGGTAACCATCAGTTTTTTCATTAATCACTTTTTTTTTTTAGTTTTTTAATTTATTTTGAAAGAGAAGGAGGGGGAGAGAGAGAGAGAAGACAAGCAGCAGAAAGAGAAGAAAAGAGAGAGAAATGTGAGACTCGATCCCACAAACTGAGATCATGAACTGAGCCTAAACCAAGAGTTGGACACTTAACCGACTGACCCACCAAGGCATCCCTATTCATAACTTTTTAATATCAAGTCTCGTGCACCTTTTGTGATATTTATTCCTTAATATTTTATTCCTTTTGATGCTATTATCATTTACATTTTTAAATTTCATTTTTAAGTTGTTTACTGTTAGTTTATTGAAACACAGTTGATTTGTATATTGATCTTGTATCAGATAGCCATAATGAACTCTTTCACTACTTATAATAGTTTTTATTTATGGATTCCTTAAGATTGCTACATACAAGGTCCTATTATCTGTAGATCAAAGTGCTCTATGTCTTCCTTTCCAATCTGGATGCCTTTTATTATTTCTTCTTCTTCTTCTTCTCTCTTCTTCTTCTTCTTCTTCTTCTTCTTCTTCTTCTTCTTCTTCTTCTTCTTCTTCTTCTTTTCTTCTTCTTCTTTTCTTCTTCTTCTTCTTCTCCTTCTTCTCCTTCTTCTCCTTCTTCTCCTTCTTCTCCTTCTTCTTCTTTTTGGCTAACTGTCCTGGCCAGAACCCATAAATACACTGTTTAAATACACTGTTGAAAAAAGTGGTGAGAGCAAACAAATATCACTGTCTTGGTACTGATTTGAAGTTGTAAACATTCAGTCTTTCATGATTAAGAAAGATGTTAGCTGCAGGTGTTTTGTAGATACACTGTATCAGGGTGAAGTAGTTCTTTCCTATTTCTAGTCTGTTGAGGCTTTTTGTTTGTTTGTTTGTTTGTTTGTTTGTTTGTTTTTAAATAGTTTATTGTCAAATTGGTTTCCATACAACACCCAGTGCTCTTCCCCACAAGTGCCCTCCTCCATCACCACCACCTCTTTTCCCCCCTCCCCCTTCTCCTTCAACCCTCCATTCATTTTCGGTATTCAATAGTCTCTCAAGTTTTGTGTCCCTCTCTCTCCCCAACTCTTTTTCCCTCTTCCCCTCCCCCTGGTCCTCCATTAGGTTTCTCCTGTTTTCCTGTTAGATCTATGAGTGCAAACATCTGGTATCTGTCCTTCTCTGCCTGACTTATTTCACTTAGCATGACACCCTTGGGGTCCATCCACTTTACTACAAATGGCCAGATTTCATTCTTTCTCATTGCCATGTAATATTCCATTGTATGTTTGTTTGTTTCAATCATGAGAGGATGTTGGATTTTTTCAATAGCTTTTTCTTTGCCTGTTAAGACAATCATGTGTTTTTTATCCTTTAGTTTATTAATATGACATATTATGCTGAATGAATTTTGGATATTAAAGCAATATTATATTCCTGGGTTAAATTCTACATGGCCAGGGCATATAATCTTTTTCATATTTCATATTTCATAGGATTCAGTTTGCTTGCTAGTATTTTGTTGAGAATTTTCATATCTATATTTAAAAGGGATATTAGTGAATAGTTTTCATTTTTAGTTTTGTCTTTGGTTTTGTTATCAAGGTATTATTGACCTCAATGAGTGAATTGAGAAGTGTTTTTATCTCTTTTATATTTTATAAGGTTTTGTGAAGGATGAGTATTAACTTTTTAAATCCACCCATGAAACCATCTTGGAATTTTTGTGGAAAATATTTGAATTACCAATCCAATTTTTAATAGTTTTTTGATATTCAGATTTCCTATTACTTCTTAAATTAGTGTCAGTAATTTTTGTCTTTCTAGGATTTGTTGATTTCATCTAGGTTTTCTACTTTTTGACATACAGTTGTTCATTGTATGCCCTTACAATCACTTTTAAATTTCCATAAGATGAATAGTAATACATCTATTTCCTCTATCCTCTTGGTTGTTTTATATATATCAACATCAATTATGTGTGTGTGTATACATATATATATATATATGTATACACACACACACAAAACTGTTTCAGCGCTTTATTAATCATTGGAAATAAACCTAATAAATTGGAAGTGAAGATACCCTAGAACACCAAGAAGCAAGGGAGATAGGCTTGCATTTTGTCTCTCTCTTTTTCTTTAATTAAATACATCTTAGCAAAAGTAGATTTTGAAGATTTAGATTTTATAAATTTAAATTAGATTTTGTGAATTTAGTAGAAAAACATTAGCATGAAAATATCCCACTGGCTCACCCACATATAGAAGCTCATGAATAAAGTATTTCTCATAAATTAACTAAAATTATTATGAATAGACACAGACTAACAGGAAATGTATCTGATACTACTTTGCATCTGAAAATACTGCAAATAAGAGAAAAGAACAGGTTTTCACAAAAAGCATAGTTAGCCAAATTACATTCTTAATTTTTCACTAATTTTAAGATGAAAAGAGAAAAGTTTTGATTTGGTGCTATAATAATCCTCATTATATAAAACATATTAAAATAACTATATCATCCCAATGTATTCTGAATTATGGATTGTTTTCCTAAAGCCATCTTTTACTGATTTTCTTCACACCTGATTTCTTGCAATGATAAAATGAAAGGTTAGTCATAGTAGCATCTTATCAAAAGTTGCCCCTCTAATCCTTGATCCATGAGCTTCTACATATGGGCAAGCCAGTGGGGTATTTTCATGCTATCTTGAATGTTGCCAAGTATGCCATTGGGATGATATCTAAATTAAGTCTCCTCACAATAGGCTGTTCTTTCAGAGAGAAAAGGAGTCCAATTTGTCATGAAGAAATCTTCCAGTCTTGACCTCATGTGGTTACTTATAGTCATTAATTCCCTGTAGTTGTTAAGCACAGAAGAGAATGTATGTAACTAAAATGAATATCTTATGAAATACATCTTAAAGCAACATTTGCATGTAGCTACTGTCTTCCCCCTTCTCATTAGGGCAATTTATATTTAAATAAGATCCAAGTTGATGGAAAACTTAATTGAAGAGCATTGGTTATTTGTATTCTTCTTTCCATTTCTGCTACATACATTTCCATGTTTTGCCTTTATTGAGTGCATACTCTGCCAGATTTTGTGAGCATGCAGAAATTAAGACTTGGTTCTCTGGGAATCAACATTACATACCTATATGTAATACAGTGAAATCAGTCCAGGTTAAGACAGACATACTCTACTGTGAGATGACAGAAAAGAGACCAGTCTGACTGACAGAGGCTGAAAATGCTGTGCAGATATGACACCCTTTGACTTGAGTCTTTAATGAAGGGTTGACATTTTGGGCTTCAAAACAATCCCAGGTGAATGAAACCTTTCAAAAGCTATATTGATAGGGGCATCTGGGTGGCTCAGTCCATTAAGTGACCAACTTCAGCTCAGGTCATGATCTCACTGCTCCTGAGTTTGAACCCCATGTCGGGCTCTGTGCTGGCAGCTCAGAACCCGTAGCTTGTTGCTCTCTCTCTCTCTCTCTCTCTCTCTGTCCCTCCCCTGCTTGCACACTCTCTCTGTCTCTCTCTTTCTCTCTCTCTCTCTCAAATATGGACATTAAAAAGTTTAAAAAAAGAAAAAGGATACAAAAGCTATATTGATATATAATATACTCAGTAAAAGACCATAAATGTAGTCTGAATGAACTATAGAATAGGCAAAAATAGGTAACAGGCTATGACCTTAAAGAAGTAAGAAAGGGCTTCTTGGTAGACTATTTCTCGTAATGTGTTAAAATGTTTTGACTATATGTTATACAAAAACATGAATTATTTAAGATAGAAATAAAATATATTTAAGTTTTTGAAGGTCTTCCAAAGGGGTAATAAAAGAATAAAAAATAAAGATATGTATTGACCTCTTGGGAGTGGTGTATTTCCCTTTACTCCATCTTTAGGTCTTCACAAGAGGAATAGATATTTTCATATTTTTAGGAAAGAGAAAAATGAGTCTTCATTGGAATACATACTCTCCCTTTCTTGTCCTGTTTAATATTCTCTATTACAGTTCTCTCTTTCAATAGACTCTTTCTCCTCTGAAGATGGTGCAATCAGAGGCTGAAATGACCTACTAGAGGAAGCTTAGACCTCTTGTTCTGGGACTTAGGGGGTAAAAAAAAAATCCCCTCTTTCCTTGCCGTTTTGTTTTTGGACTCATTAGAAGAGTTAGTATTTCATTGTGGATTCAGAAAACAGTTTCTCAATCTCATTGTTCTTGATACTTTGGCCAGATGATTCTTTCTGTGGGAGGCTGTCCTATGCATTGTAAGATGTTTAGCAGCATCTGTGACTTCTATTCACTAGATGCTGAAGCATGCCCCAGTGGTGGAAACTAAAGGTGTCTCCAGAAATTGCCAAATATCATCGGAGAGAACAAAATTGCTCCTTGCCAAGAACCACTGTTTTAGAGACAAAGGGGGATAAGGAATCTCTCAGTCTGTTTGGTTCCAAATATCGTGTCTGTCTCTTACAAATAGGAAAAATGTTGATGTATCCCCATAATCCAATTAAGTACACAATGAATATACATTAATAAATCAAAAGATTATATGCCATGACCAAGCAGTATTCATTCTAAGGATGTAAAGATAATCCAACATGTGCAAATCAGTCAATATGATACATCACGTTAATAAAATAAAGGATAAAAATGATATGATTTTCTCAATAGATGCAGAAAAATAATTTGCCAAAATCCAACAGCCATTCATGTCAAAAAACCTCAACAAAGTGGGTATAAAGGGAGCATATTTTCACATAATAAATACCATAGCTGAGAAACTCACAGTGAATCCCATACTCAATACAGAAAGCCAAAAGCCTTTCCTCTAAAATCGGGAAGATGAGGATGCCCACTCTTACCATTTCTATTCAGTGTAATACTACAAGTCCTAGCTAGAGCAAGCAGGCAAGAAAAAGAAATAACAGTTATCAGAATTAAAGAGGAAGATGTAAAATTGTTTCCAATGGTGACTGAGTTGCTCAGTTTGTTAAGTGTCCAACTTTTGATCTCAGCTCAGGTCATCATCTCCTTGTTGTAAAATCAAGCCCTGTGTTAGGATCTCTGCTTAGGATTATCTCCCCCGCCCCTCGCTGTGCCCATCCCCTGCTTGTGCTCTCTCTCTCTCTCTCAAAATAAAAAAAACAAACATTTAAACAATTAAAAAATAAAATTGTTTTCATCTGCAAATAATATTATTTTTAAATTCCAAAATAGTTAGCCTACAGTGTTCTATTAGTTTACTTTAAAGTGTGCAATAGTACAATATAGTGATTTAACAGTTCTATACATTACTCAATACTTATCATGATAAGTGTACATTTTAATCCCCATAATCTATTTAACCCATCCTCCCACCCACCCCTTTGGTAACCATCAGTTTGTTCTCTATACTTAAGAGTTTATTTCTTGGTTTGTCGTTCTCTCTCTCTCTCTCTCTCTCTCTCTCTCTCTCTGTCTCTCTCTCCCTTTCCCTTTGCCCATTTGTCTTGTTTCTTAAATCCTACATATGAGTGAAATCATATGGTATTTGTCTGTCTCTGACCTATTTCTCTTAGCATTATACTCTCTAGTTCCATCCACGTTGTTGCAAATGGCAAGATTTTATTTTTATACCTGAATAATATTCCATTGTATATGTATGCCACATCTTCTTTATCCTTCATCAGTCGATAGACATTTGAGCTGCTTCCAAAATTTGACTAATGTAAATAATGCCACAGTGAACACAGGAATGTATGTATCACTTTGAATTAATGCTTTTGTATTTTTGGGGTAAACACCCAGGAGTGTGATCTCTGGATCAGAAGATAGTTCTATTTTTAGCTTTTTTAGGATCTTCCATACTGTTTTCCAAAGAGGCTGCACCATTTTACCTTCCTACCAACAGTGCACTAGTGTTCCTGTTTCTCCATAGCCTCGTCAATACTTGTTGCCTTTTGTAGTTTTATTTCACAACTGATGAGTGAGAGGTGATATTTCATTGTAGTTTTAATTTGCATTTCCCTGATGATGAGTGACAGTCAGCATTTTTTCATGTTCTGTTGACTATCTATAGATCTTCTTTGGAGAAATGTCTGTGTATGTGTTTTGCCTATTTTTAATTAGATTGTTTGATTTATGGGTGTTGAATTGTATCAGTTCTTTTTATATTTTGGATGCTAACCCTTTATCATATCTATCATTTGCAAATGGCCTCTTCTATTTAGTAGGTTGTCTTTTAGTTTTGTTGATTTGTTTCCTTCACTGTGCAGAAGCTTTTTATTTTGATGAACTCTCAATTTTATTATGTTGAAGTATGTCCCCTCTAAATTTACTTTTTTGAGGGCTTCTACCATGAATGAATGTTGTACTTTGTCAAATTATCATATGGTTTTTATCCTTTCTCTTACTGACGTGATATATCACATTGATTGATTTGTGAATATTGAACCACTTTGGCATCCCAGGAATAAGTCTCACTTGATCTTAGTGGATGATTTTTTTAATGTATTATATTTGGTTTGCTCGGGTTTTGTTGAGAATTTTTGCATCTATATTCATCAGAGATATTGGCTTGTCATTCTCTCTTAGTGTGCTTATCTGGTTTTGATATCAGGGTAATGCTGGCCTCATAGAATGAATTTGGAAATTTCCCTTTCATCTCTATTTTTTTGGAACACAGAAGAATTTCTCTATTTGAGAAGAATAGATATTAACTCTTCTTTAAATGTTTGGTAGAATTCACCTTTAAAGACATCTGGTATGAGACTTTTGTTTGTTGGGAGTTTTTTGATTACTGATTCAATTGACATGATTTTTACATAAAGAAAATTGTAAACACTCGACCAAAAAACTGTTAGATCTAATCCATGAATTCAGTAAAGATACAAAATTAACAAACAAAAATCAGGAGTGTTTTTATGCATGAATGGATTTTCTGAAAGGTTAAAAAATTGATCCTATTTATAATAGCATAAAAACCAAAACTTTGGAATAAATTAACTAAAAAGATGAAAGGTCTCTACTCTGAAAACAATAAGACACCAATGAAAGAAACCAAAGAAGACACAAATTGAAAAGCATATTATGTTAATGGATATGAAGAATTAATATTGTTAACATGTTGATGCTACCAAAAGCCATGTGTAGATTCAATGTAATTCTTATCAATATTTCAATAGCATTTTTTCATAGAAGTAGAAAAAATATTTCTAAAATTTATATAAGACCACCAAAGGTTCTGAATAGCCAAAGAAATCTTGAGAAAGAAGAACAAAGCAGGAGGCATCATACTTGATATTAAGCTATGCTATAATGCTATAGTCATCAAAAACAGTATGGTACAACATAAAAATAGATAATTAGACTAATGAAACAGAACTGAGAGTTCAGAAATAAACCTGTGCATATATGGTCAACTAATATTCGACAAGTGAGGCACAAATACTCAATGAAGAAAAGATAGTGTTTCAGTAAATGGTACTGGGATAATTGAATATTCGCATGTAAAAGAATAAAATTGGACCCCTATCTTACACTGTGGATAAAAATTAACTCAAAATGGATTAAAGACTTAATTAGAAGGCCTGAAACCATGAAACTCCTAAAGAAAATAATAATAAGATTTTTTTTTTTTGGCATGGGTCTTGGTACTCTTTTTTCAGATAGGACACCTAAAGCACAAACAACAAAATAAAAAAGAAATGAGGAAGACGTTGTCAAACTAAAAAGCTTTTGCACAGATAAGGCCCATCAATAGTGTGAAAAGAAAGCCTATTGGAATGGGAAAAATATTTACAAACCATGTATCATATATATATATATATATATATATATATGTATATGTATATATCTCCTATACATATCTCTCTCTCCAAAATATATAAAGAACTCATGCAACTCAATAGCAAAAAATAAATAACCTAATTTTTTAAATGCGCAAAATACCAATAGCATTTTTCAGGGAACTAGAACAAATAATCCTAAAATTTGTATGAAACACACACACACAAACCCTGCATAACCAACGCAATCTTGAAAAAGAAAAATAAAACTGGAAGTATCAGAATCCTAGATATCAAGATCTTCTACAAAGCTGTAGTAATCAAAGGAGCATCATACTGGCACAATAAAGTCACATAGACTGGTGGAAAAGAATAAAGAACCCTGAAAAAAGCCATACTTTTATGGCCATTTAATATCTGACACAGGAGGCAGGAATATATAATAGGAAGAAGACAGTTTCTTCAATAAATGGTGTGGGCAAAAAGTTACATGCAAAAGAATAAACTGGATAATTTTCTTATACCATACACTCACAAAGAAAAAAGCCTCACAATGGATTAAAGACCTAAATGTGAGACCTGAAACCATAAAATTCCTAGAAGAAAACAGTACTCTCTTTGATATCAGCTGTTAGAAACATTTTTCTAGGTATGTCACCTTTGGCAGAGAAACAAAAGCAAAATTAAACTACTGGGACTATATCAAAATAAAAACTTTTGCACAACAAGGGAATCATCAACAAAACAAAAAGACAGTCTACTGAATGAGAGGAGATATTTGCAAATGATATATTTTATAAGGGGTTAATATCAAAAAATATATATAAAAACTGATACAACTCAATATCCAAAAAACAAATAATGAAATTTCAAAATGGGCAGAGGACATGAATACACATTTTTCCAATGAAGACATACAGATAGCCAATAAACACATGAAAATATTCAACATTACTAATTATCAGGGAAATGCAAATTAAAACCACAATGAGATATCACCTCACACCTATAAGAATGGCTAGAATCAAAGAAACAAGAAATAGCAACTGTTGGCAAGGATGTGAAGAAAAAACAACCCATGCATTATTAGTAAGAATGCAAGCTCGTGTAGGCACTGTGGAAAACAATATAGGAATCCCTCAAAAAAATTAAAAGTAGGTCTACCATATGTGCTAGTAACTCCACTATGGGTATTTGCTTGAAGAAAACAAAAGCACTAGTTCAAAAAAATATATGCAGCCATATGTTTATTCAGCTTTTATTTGCAATAGCCAATATGGAAGCAGACCAAGTGTCCATTGATCGATGAATAGATAAAGATACACACACACACACACACACACACACACACACACACACACACACATAATGGGATACTACTCAGCCATGAAAAGGAATAAAATGTTGCCATTTGCCACAACATGAGTGGATCTAAAGGGTATAATGCTGAGTGAAAAAAGTCAGCCAGAGAAAGATAAGCACCATATGATTTCACTCATATGTGGAAATCAAGAAATAAAACAAATGAACCAATAAGAAAACAAAAACAAACAAAACTCCAGTTTCTTAAATATACAAAACAAAACTCTTTGTTGTTAGAGAGGAGGGATATGGATGGGAAATAGATAAAATACGTGGAGGAGATTAAGAGCACCCTTATCATGATGAGCACTGAGTAATATGTAGAGTTGTTGAATCATTATATTATACACCTGAAACTAATTAAAGCTGTTTGCAAATTATACTTGAATAAAAATAAATAAAATTATAAAAATAAAAAAACCCTGAAAATAATTTAAAAATGGGCAAATCACCTGAATGGACATTTCTTCAAAGAAGATGTATGAAAGGCCAACAATTAAATGGAAAGATGCTTAAAATCACTAGTCATTATGGAAATGCACATTAAAACCACAACGATCTATCACCCCACATCTGTGAGAATGGAAAAAGGAAAGAGATAACAAATGCTGGTAAGGATGTAGAGAAAATCCTTATGGACTGTTGGTGGGAAGGTAAATTGGCGCAGCCACTCCAGAAAACAGTGTGGAAGATTCTCAAAATATTGGAAATGGAGCTACAATATAATCCAGAAATTCCACTTCTGGGAATATATCCAAAGAAAATGAAAATCTAACTTGAAAAGATATCTATGGCCTCATGTTTATAGCATTATAATTCACAATAGCCAAGATGTGGAAAGAACCCAGGTGAATGGATAAAGAAGTTGTGTGTGTGTGTTGTGTTTTGATTGGGATGGAATATTATTCAGCCATAAAAAATGAGGAAATTCTACCATTTACAACAACATGGACGGACCTTCAAGGCATTATGCTAAGTGAATTAAGTCAGACAGGAAAAGACAAATGTTTTATGATCTCACTTATCTGTATAATCTTTTTTTTAAACATATGCAATTATTTTCCATCATTTACAATACAGTAGTTGCAATGACACTCCAAACCGAAAAGCAAAGTAAAAAATCAAAACACCAACTTCTGTTTCATGTAATTAGACTTATACAGAAATTAGAAGGTTAAGTAACAACTAGTTAATCACCTAATTTCACAGCTATCTGAAGTCGCAATCATTATATAGCAGCTTATCTATGATACATTCAAGATAAATGATACAATATATTACTTGTTCTTAGGCTACAACACAGCCTGCTTAATACCTTTCCTTAAATTCCACCTCTATACTACAATATGCTTGAGGTCCATGCAAAAAAGTAGCTACCTTTTATGTAGGAAATGGATGATTAAGTCTTTGGTGTTGTAAAAGCAACTTCATTTAAAC
>NC_043704.1:57074205-57084690 GCF_006229205.1 Suricata suricatta
GTGCCCTTAGAAAATCACTGGGCTAAAAATCAAATTAGGTGTAATATATTAAAAAGAGGCTTTAAGTTGAAATTATTAGCAAAACTTTCTATATCCATTTGCAAGAAATAACCTGATGATAACTTAGAGTTGGAGGAGACATTTTGTACAAACTGGTATTTCCAATGAAGATAGTCGCACTCAGAGAGGTTACTCATTCACTATCACAGTAGCTAGTCAGTGAAAGAGTTAGGGCTAAATCCCAAGATTCTTGTTGCACAGACCAGGGATCATTAAAACTGACTTTTAAGGTAGCAACTTTTAAGAATTATGAGGTGAAATAAAGAGAATACTTCTTATTTCATCTACCACTGGGGAAAAACAACAATTGGGTTTTTTTGGCGGGGGGAGGTTTGTTTGTTTGTTTAGAAGCAGTAGTCATTCTCTAATTTGTTATCTAAGGATCAATTCTCTCCTTGGACTTGCTGGAACTGCTTATATAGAGAGAGGGGAATGAAAATAAATGACCTAAAATGTTTAAGAATCAGGTATATTACTCAAATTGTACAATTTATTTTTAAAGATCTAGAAAATTTCAGGATATCAAGTCATGAGATAGCAGTTTTAGACACAAGAGAGTCTGTATGATAAAGTCAACAAGATGTCCAGATAGGTAACTCCAGAAAGTTAAAATCACAATCTCTCAGGATTACCATCTTTTCTATTAAGTAAACTAACACATGCAATGCACTTGGAATAGTACTTGGCACTTAGAAGTTACCATATAAGTGTGTGCTATTGTTATCATGACATTTATGATCATCACCTTCTCTAATATTCTCTTTGTTGTCCTGAGCCTGATATGGCTCCAGGAGACAGAGCGTTTCTAGCATGCACATTGTGTATCTCTAATGCTGAATACTTTATCTGCCACACAAAAGGTAATTAAAGGTTGCTTACTGAGTGAATACTGTTAAATACTCTCACAAGGTGCCAGCTTAACATATCACTTTCTGTGTAAGATAACCCAAAACATGACAACTGGAAACCTAGTCAAATTGCAATGAAGAATTTAAGCATTTAAAGCAAAGGAAAGTAATGTACATGAACAAGAAAAATTTTACCCTAGAAAAGACCAAAAAAAAAAAAAAAAGGAAGAGGATGGAATTTGTTGTGAAGTAGACATTCATGGCTCCTATACATGCATGTAATAGGCTGGATAATGGATCCCCAAAGATGTTAACGTCCTAAGCCCCAGAGCCTGTGAATATGTGATCTTACATGGTGAAAGAAACTTTGCAGCTGTGACTAAGTTAAGAATCTTGAGAGGTACCTGGTTGACTCAGTCAGTTGAGCATTTGACTTTAGTTCTGGTCATGATCTCACAGTTTGTGAGTTCAAGCCCCACATTGGGCTTTGCATCCTGCTTCAGATTCTCTGTCTCCCTCTCTCTTTGCCCCTCTCCCTTTCCCAAAAATAAATGAACATTAAACAATATTTTAAAAAAAGAATCTTGAGATGGGAAGCTTATTTTGGATTATCCAGGTTGACCAATATAAACACAAGGGTTCTTCTAAGAAGGAGGCGAGAGGATCAGAATTAAAAAGGGAAGATGTAAACACAGAAGCAGAAGACCGGGAGGAGACAGGACGCTACCCTGTGGGCCCTGCAGATGGAGGAAGGCCATGAGGTGAGCGTTGTAGCCAAACTCTAAAAGCAGAAAAAGACAATGTAGTGGGTTTTGTTCTAGGGCTTCCATGAGGATACAGACCTCCCAAAACCTTGATTTTATCCCATTGAAGCTGATTTTGGACATATGACTTCCAGAACTATAATGTGATGAATTTGTGTGGTTTTAAGCAACTACATTTATGGTAATTTTAAAGCAGCAACAAGAATCTGAAACAATGCAGAATCTCTGTATATTAATGCACATGAGATTGTAATATGAAGTTACTAAGCTTTATGGCTTTGTAGTTGCAGTTCAGGCATCTGTGTGTCCATCCATCTCCTTGTAAGAAGTTGCCTTTCTTCTTTCCTTCCTCAGCTTTGTTTTAAATGTGCATTTGTACATGAAACCTGATTCTTCCCAAACCTTATCAGCCTGTGAATGCTTCTATAGCCATGACAGTTGTAGTTCAGGATTCTCTGGTCCTTGTCTCCACTTTGCAAAGTTTCTATGTCTAAACTGTTCTTTGGAGTCTCCAAAGGTTGCTTTACGTTTATTCTCCAAACATTCCACTTCTGCTAGGGACTTTACTGCACTTTGGAAACTATCATACTCCAAAGGGTGTTTCCAGCAGACACATTTGTGGCTAGCATATACTGTGCTCGGCCCTACGTGCCACAAAATGCTGAGCCTTGTCAGTGTCACAGTTTGCAGGTTAGTTTTTAAGGGACAAAATAGTTCTCTTCTCAGTAATCTGTAGTAAATGTGTCCCAAAGCAGTGCTCCCAATAGCTGATAGAGTTTTTAGCAAGATAGTTGTTTTGTGTTTTATTTATGTCCCCTCTGTTATCTATGGGGTCTGAATGTGAATTCAAGTTAGGGACACCCAGGAGACACTGTGAATGAAGACTCCATGTCATCGTCATAATTGCCCCATTCCCCTGAGAAGCATGGCATGTGTGCTTCATATAACTCCTCTGCCTACCATCCTTTCTCTGGGACGCTTTCTCTCCCAGAAGCTAGCTCACTCATTTTCCAAATGCATTAGTATTCATTCTTTTGCTCCATCCAGGAAGTCGTGGTTAGCTTTGAATATGCCTTGAAGTCTCTCAGACCTCATGAAAATCTACTTTGGGGAGGGCTTTTTCCACCTGTTCACCAGTTATGACATAATGCCACTAGGATTCAGCATGGATTCATCTTTACCTCCATTCTTGTGCTTGCCTAAGCCTGATATATTTTTAGTGACCTGGGAGTGACTGTTTAGTATGTTTTCTCACAGTGTAAAGCCAGGATTAAAATACAGATCCACCTGAAAAGACTGCCATATAAATAGTTTTGTGTCTGAAAAATGTAATCTATTTTAAGTCCTCAGATCTGGTTTTTGTTGTCACAAAATAAAGAATCCAATTCACCTGTGTGTACAGTGTTGGCAACAGTTGTCATCACCTGCAGGATTTGTAAGAAATGTTTATCCACCTCAAATAGGAGAGGTGGATTTGAGGTCTGCCCTGATTAGGCTGAGCGTGAGTAAATAACCAGAAATGTTAACTGTGGCCATGGATGGTTGGTAAACAAGAAGGGCTACATTGCTTTTGATTCTTTGGAGCTGAATGAGCTTATTTGAAATAACAACTTCCACTTTGAATTAATTTGAACTAAAACCTATTTAAACGAATAATTTTGACTTTGTACTATTGCCCAGGCCTGTTGTGCAAACTTAGGGATGAACAATGGTTATTCTACACTTTACTCAGAGAAATTGCTATCTTCTCAGCAAAAGTGTTATGCTCTGGTAACAGAGCTGTCTCTGTTTTGGTTTTTGTTTGTTTTGTTTTGTTTTTAATTTTTTTTAATATTTATTTATTTTTGAGAAAGAGAGAGAGAGACAGGGCATGAATGGGGGAGGGGCAGAGGCAGAGGGGGACACAGAATCCCAAGCAGGCTCTAGGCTCTGAGCCATCAGCACAGAGCCAGACATGGAGCTTGAACCCGGACGTGGGGCTTGAACTCAGGAACCATGAGATCATGACCTGAGCCGAAGTGAACACTCAACTGACTGAGCCACCCAGGTGCTGCTCTGGATTGTTTATCCATTAGCCCACAACAAATTTGCCAAATATTACTAGCCTAAAACAACTAAAGAGGATTATCTCACACAGTTTCTAGGGTCAAGAATCTGGCAGCAGCTTATCTGGATGCTGCTGACTAAGAGTCTCCTGTGAGTTTGGCCAACTATTGCTCAGGGCACGATTCATCTTAAGACCTATCTAGAGATGGAAATTCTACCTGTAAAGTCACTCATGTGAAAGCTTCACTTTTCTTGCTAACTGAGCCTCTCCACTGCGGTGATCATGACTTGGAGGCTGGTTTTTGTCAGAGTAAGTAGGGAATGGGAGAGAGAGAACTGACTTTTCTGACCTTCATTTCCGAGTCACATATCATCACTTCCACAAACAAAGGAGCTGTGTAAGGGCACAAATACAAGGAGGCGAGATCATTGGGTGCCCATCTTGGGTAGTGACTCCCACAGTCAACCAATTTGCTAACTGAATGAGAACAAAGCATTATGCCTCTTGGAGCTTTTGTTTTTCCTCTTACAAGTTCAGGGTTTTAGTAGATAATCTCTACATATTTGGGCTCTCAGAGATGCTAATACACTGGAGAATGATTGCAGAGTGGGAAACTTGGACAGAAGCATACTCAGTGAATGGGAGAATTTAGCTGTAAGGTTTTTACCCCAATTCCACAAAGCAACTGATGAATTTTGTTTTTGTTTTTGTTTTCTCACCATCCGAATCATCTTCCAAAGATGTCTTCCAATGATCAATTGCAACTGTTAATTAAGCATCATAGATTATTTTACATATTATTATTTAAGAATTTCTTTTTCAAATTTTCTCATCTTACCACCAAGGAAAGAAACTGAGATCAAGAATTGTTTCATATGTTATTACAAATCACAAGACTGATTATTGGCACTTATCTTTGTATAATATCGTGTGCAATAGGACTATTTTCAGTAAGAAAATAAAATAAACAGCATGTATGGAGAATTACTTTCTGCCTAGGGTTCTCCTAGGTGTTCTTTAAATCCTCCTAACAGTCTTAGCATGGTAGAACCAGAATGATTTTCTTCTGTCACACATAAGTTCCATGGCACAGTCAAATTTGACACCAGTCTGGCCCCAAGACCCAGGCTGTTAGCATCCACACTCTGCTTTGTATGAGGAGGTTGTAAAACTTGCACATGATCATAAAGCAAAGCAAAGGGAGGCCCATGTTGGGAATGCAGCTTCCTAATACAGCCAGACACCCAGGGAATTCACACTCATGACAGATAGGCTGATGGCTCTGGAGTGATTCCACTCTTCTTTAAGTGTATTCAGACCCCAAAATTCCAGGAAAATAAAGATAAAGAGGCTGAGTTCATCAGATCTAAACTAGAATTCTGAATACATTAGACATTCTTAAATGTTAGGAAGTCAGTGTGAACCCGTTTCTTAATTACATGTCAAGCTTAGTAATTTTACATTCCAAAAGCACAAAATTTCCTCGTTGCTATAGTATTTGTTAGATATGATGATTTCATCTTTTGCCCAACATGTTAAGAAGGAGCTGGGTTTTGGTGTGGGATAAAATGATGATGGGAGTTTGGTTTGGGTTGACAAACACCAATCTCAGTGAACACCAATTATTTCTCTTGTTTTTGTTTTCAGAGTGAATCATATGCTAGAGAATCCCCAGAATAGCTTACATTGAGGTACACGGGATAACTAAAACTTCTCTAACGGCTTTATTTCTATATTTGTTCTGTTTTGTAAATCTACTCAACAATTCAGAGAAAATTCTGAGTATATTTTCTAGCTGCCTCAGTGAAAACAACATAGAGTACAAAGCTATTTACTAATGCGTCAAGGAAGTAGTCATATGGACTAGAATATTGACTCTGAATTTTCATTCTTTAATATTTTTTATTGTTTTAAATTTTCTTTATTTTTAATATGTTTAACACAAATTACTACTGGGAATACCAAAATTTAGTATATTGAGTGTGGCTAGTCAGATAAAATACAGGGCACCCAGTTAAATTTACATGTGAGATAAATAACAAACTTTTTCTCTGACAATTACTGCTTTATTTATTTACTTATTTTTAATATAGTTTATTGTCAAGTTGGTTTTCATATAACAGCCAGTGTTCATCCCAACAAGTACCCTCCTCCATGCCCATCTCCCATTTTCTCCTCTCCCCCACCTCCCATCAACCCCCAGTTTGTTCTCAGTATTTAAGAGTCTCTTATGGTTTACCTCCTTCCCTCTCCTTAACTATCCCCCCCCCCACTTCTTCCCCATGGTCTTCTGTTAAGTTTCTCCTGATCTGCATATGGGTGAAAACATATGGTATCTGTCTTTCTCTGCCTGACTTATTTCACTTAGCATAATACCCTTGAATTCCACCCACTTTGTTATGAATGGCCAGATTCCATTCTTTCTCATTGCCATGTAGTATTCCGTTGTATACATAAACCACATCTTCTTGATCCATTCATCAGTTGATGGACATTTAGGCTCTTTGCATGATTTGTCCATTGTTGAAAGTGCTACTATGAACATTGGGGTACATGTGCCCCTCTGCATCAGCACTCCTATATCCTGTGGTAAATACAAATATTTAATTTAGAATATTTGGTACATATTTATACACAAAAATATCTATTTATTATGTGAAATTCAGAAATCCAAAATTTAATTGGGAACCTGTATGTTTTTTAAGTTTATTTATTTATATTGAGAAAGAGACAGAGCACATGAGCAGGAGAGGGGCAGAGGGAGAGGGAGAGAGAATTTGAGAACCCCAAGAAGGCTGTGCACTACCAGTCCAGAACCCAACATGGGGCTCAAGCTCACAAACCATGAGATCATAACCTAGGCCAAAGTCAAGAACCTGACATTCAACCAACGAAGCCAGCCACATGCCTCTGGTCATCTGTATTATTATTTGCTATATCTGGTAAATTTAACTTGAAGGGCTTGAGGAGAATTGGGAATGTTCTCTTCCCTACTGTTTTGGGGGCTGATGGTTTCATTTCCACGGACTCCACTTTGAAGTGTAACTAAGTAACAGCTGAGCCTGCGTATCTTAGGAAAAAAGGTGGAGAACTGAGATTAATAGCCTACGTCCGACTTAGCTCTGCTTTCACTATTTGTGTGATCAGAAGTGAAGAACTTAAGTGTCTTATATCTCATTTTTTTCACTGGAATCATAGGAATGTTAATGCCCACCTCAGAATATTCTTCTTAGGGTCAAACGTATTGAAATCCTTGACACTCTCTTATATAACAGCCATGGAATATATTTGAATTATTGTCTCCATCTTTCTTGTTGCTATAAAAATATGTGACCCAAATTTCTTTAAGTTTTATTTGCTTGTGGATACAAATAGTACTACTTTAATAATAGTTTGAATGTTATCAATTTCTTCCCTAACTGAACAGTAAAGCCAACCTACCCTCTTAATTTTTTTCCTATTATTTTTGGAGATCTCAGGGGGTTTCTCACATGTGTCTGTAAATTGTTCTCTTCAATTTTTCCATTCCCAACCTACTTTTTTAAGACTTTGTATTTCTGAGAGCAATTTTGGTTTACAGCAAAGTTAAGAGGCAGGTACAGAGATTTTCCACATACCTCCTCCCTCCATGGATAACTCCTCCCTTCACCCCATTGTCAATACCACTCACCAGAGTGATACTTTTTTTTTTTTTTTTTTTACCAAAGATGAGCCTACATTGAAGCATCATATTCTCCCAAAGTCCGTTGTTTATCTTATGGGTCAATCTTGGTGTTCTACATTCTATGGGCTTGGAAAAATATATAAGACATACATCCATTGTTATAATATCATACAGAGTGTTTTTACTCCCCTAAATATTCTCTGTGTTCTGCCTATTCATCTGCCATCCCCACAGCCACTGACTTTCTTGTTATCTCATAGTTTTGTCTTCTTCAGAATGTCATAGAGTTGCAAAAACATAATATGTATCATTTTCAGATGGACTTCTTTCACCTGGTAATATGCATTTAAGTTTCTTCCATGTCTTTTCATGATATGATAGCTCATTATTTTTTTATTTTATTATTTATTTATTTATTTGATGTTTATTTACTTATTTTTGAGAGAGGGAGAAAGAGAGAGGCAGAGAGACATAGAATCCCAAGCAGGCCCTACACTGTCAACACAAATCCCAATTCAGGGCTCCAACTTGTGAACTGTGAGATCATGACCTGAGCCAAAATCAAGAGTTGGACACTTAACCGAGACACCCAGGTGCCCCAGCTCCTTTCTTTTCGCAATGAATAATATTCTATTATCTGGATGTATCATAGTTTCTTTGTCCATTCACCTACTGAAGGACATGCTGGTTGCTTCCAACCTATGCTTTATCTGTTGTCCATGAGGCATTTTAACATGTTTGTCATTCCTGACCCTGCAGCTTCTTACATCCTCGAGGCGCTCAGTCTTTTTATTCAGGATATTAGTTCCATGTGCTTCGAAAGCTTTGGGGAGGTGGGTACAAAAGTATACTAGATTTGCTGTAGTACTCAAAACCCTCGTCAAACCATGGTCTGAGGACCAGTGAGGACAATTCTGTTTTCTCCCTTGGCGTTTAGGATGTCCATCGTGCTAATGCCTCGGTGCCCATATTTCAGTTTTCTTTGTCACACAGCTCTTTGTGGAAGCCAGACCTACTCATATAAGCCTATCCTACTCTCCTTCTTCTTTCTTTCTTTTCATTGTGTAAAAGTGGAGTTTAGGTCCTATTGAAGTTGTCCTGAAGTTAAGAAGAATAATTTAGAGTAATGAACCACACAGCAAACTGCTTTCCCCATCCAGAATACTCTATTCCTTTGCCCACAACCATTTTACTCAGTGTTCAGTGAAAATAATTTAATGTAGTATTAAATGTAGAAGTAGAATGGGAGATACAGAAATGTATTTAAAAACTCAGAATCTCATGGTATTTGTCAAAGAGAAACAGAAAAAAATGGTTGTTAAAATTTGAAGCTTCAGGAAAGACTTAGGGGAGTATTGTGTAATAGTGACATTTGTGTATTTGTTTTGCTCTGTTTGGGGGTGAACATTAGAATCTGTTTATGCTCTATTTTGGGTAGATACTTTGGGTAAAAAGTAACAGGACTTAATGAAGTGATATCCTGGGAAAATGCCAGAACTAAGAATCAAAAGAATGATTTTAGTTAGGTCAAAATCCAAAGGTTTATGAATGGCAAGAACACCAAGCTCTGTCCCGACCAAACAGAACATTCAGGACATCTGAATGTACCTCTTTCCTGTCACTGTTACTTTGCACATGTTAGTCTCATCCCCTAGAAAGGTCTTTTTCCCTTATTCTAAAATTATCTTAGCCTTCCTATTAATCCTCTTCCTCCTGTCCAAATGCCCTCTGTCTTCCTCACACAGAGACCCCCACTTTACAACTCAAGTAGTCTGCAGGCATTTCTTTACTGCATATGCCACTTGCAATTTTAATGATTTCTTTGCATTGCATAGTTCTCTCACCTCCCTGAAAGCAGGGACCATCTCCTATCCGTTTCTGTGCTCTGAGTGTCCCTTTAGTGCAGAGCTTAGTGCATAGTGTATCTCAGTAAAAGTTTAGTAAATTGAACAAAGAAATATCGATCAGTGGCTATAAAGTGAACATATAGTTATTTCATTCTATCATGTACATTATTCTTACCTATGAAAAATGTTTAAAGCTTTAAGGAATTATAAAAAAGGCAATAGAGATGTGAACAATATGATATGTCAGGAATTGAAAGATATTAATCTTCCGGTGCCTAGATACTCATTCCAGCATTGATACATATCTTTTATTTTCTTATCATGCTTAGAGTCCAGATGGATTTTTATTAGTTCACCAAAGCAATGCAGCAGACTCGACTTGTGCTTAAATCACTATAATTAGTTTAATCTTAAAATAAAATAAATGAAATTGCTAAATGGGCCTGGATATTTAGTCACGACATTTTAGTGCCCAATAAATTTAAATGAGAGAAAAAAAGCAATATTCTTCCCTATGATCTGATGAGTAACTTTCTGAGAGCAGCAGCTGATGTTACAGACTTCACCGAGCCTTTTGGACTCAAGCACATATACTTGATCTAGATAAGGTTTTGTTTATAGAGAACTTAAATGGATTTTATGCCAAAAGTAAATGCATTGTTTTGGTTCTAGGTTAGAAGCCAGTTTGTCATGAATTCCAGTTCATCTGAAATTTTTGTTCTTTCAATAAGGATCCAGTCCAGAGGGCTTTCTAAGAAATCACTTGTCTTATGGGCACCCTCCTACACTGTTGGTAGGAATGTAAACTGGTGCAGCCACTCTGGAAAACAGTGTGGAGCTTCCTCAAAAAACTATCCATAGCACCAATGGTTGGGGATCTACCCAAGGGATACAGAAATGTGGATACATAGGAGCACATGCACCCCAGTGTTCATAGCGGCACTTTCTACAATAGCCAAATCATGGAGACAGCCTAAATGTCCATCACCTGATGAATGGATCAAGAAGATGTGGCATATATACACAATGGAGTACTATATGGCAATGAGGAAGAATGAAATATGGCCATTTGTAGCAAAGTGGATGGACCTCGAGGGTGTCATGCTGAGCGAAATAAGTCAGGCGGAGAAGGACAGATACCATGTGCTTGCACTCATAGGTCTAACAGGAGAAACCTAACAGAGGGCCATAGGGAGGGGAAGGGGGAAAGAAAGCTGGGGAGAGAGAGGGACACAAATTATAAGAGACTATTGAA
>NC_043704.1:57084790-57098047 GCF_006229205.1 Suricata suricatta
TGCTGCTATGAACATTGGGGTACATGTGCCCCTAAGTATCAGCACTTCTGTATCCCTTGGGTAAATCCCTAGCAGTGCTATTGCTGGGTCATAGGGGAGTTCTATGGATAGTTTTTTGAGGAACCTCCACACTGTTTTCCAGAGCGGCTGCACCAGTTTACATTCCTACCAACAGTGTAGGAGGGTGCTAAGCATCTACACACCCAACGCTGTGATAGCTGCTTCACAGTTAATCTCCACAGCATTCTATGAGATAGATGTGATTGCTGTCCTCACTTTAAGTTGCTAGTAGCTATGAAAGGGGTCTGTATCCAGACCCTGTTCTCGTAAAAACTATTTCATTTAGAAATAGAATGGGCACACGTTGTTGTTAAAAGCTATGGTTAAACTTTACTGATCGAGTAAATTAAGATTACCCTGCATGAAGAGGCCATGATCGATTAGGTGTATTTCTTTTGAACCCTGAACAAATGGATTTCCAAGACCACAGTCAATGTGGTTATTCATGTTGTGGCCACAAGGGGGCGAAGGCTAAAGGCAAAGGAGCTAGTACGGCCTTTTCCCATGGGTAAGTTACCTTTGACATGTGGTCCTTGATTTAGAGTGATCCCTGAGCTTGGAATATAACCTTTCTACATCTTTTCCAGTGTGTTAAAAAGGTCTTCTGGTAGCTCTCTGCTCTTTATGCCTAATTGCATCACTGTTTGGCACATTCCACGAAAATAGCATGGTTTTCAAAAGGCCGTTTCCAGGGTGGGTACTAAAAACTACCATTATCATCTAACACAACGCAATTCAGTTACTTTTAAATGAGATTCTTTCTTTTTTTGTAGCTCTTTCCTAAAATCTGTTGGCAAGCTCTGTAGAGCTAGAAGATGGATAGATCAAGAGCTTTAGCTCACAGCAAAGGGGAATTTGATCACCAAAATAAAATTGAATAAATAATGCAATCTGGAACCAACTGCCTGAAAATATAGTTTTCATCTACTTAAGATAATTATGCTAAATACACTCATTTAATTTAATAACTATATTATTATAACTATGGATTAAAAACATATGCCACAATGGAAGTTTGGGAGAAGACATTATAGAAGCATAGGAAATTGACTCATCATTTAATAAACTTCTAACAAGGAGAATTCATTTTAGGCACTACAGAAATTCAAGGATTTAATGTAATCTCTTCAGCTTTTTTTATTCCATCTGAAGTACTTGTGTAGATCATTTGATATGAGCCTGTTGAGGCCTCAGCTCTCCACGCTTGATTTTATAAGCTGGATAGGGAAGCAACTAAGAAACAATTATCATGAAAATATAAATGTCGGGGCGCCTGGGTGGCTCAGTTGGTTAAGCCTCCGACTTCGGCTCAGGTCAGATCTCACGTTTGTGGGTTCGAGCCCCGCATCAGGCTCTGTGCTGACCGCTAGCTCAGAGCCTGGAGCCTACTTCAGATTCTGTGTCTCCCTCTCTCTCTGCCCCTCCTCCTCTCATGCTCTGTCTCTCTCTGTATCAAAAATAAAACATTAGGAAATATAAATGTCTATGTATGTGTGTATGTATTCTATTTGCAGAGTTTTAATATCTGTAATACCCCTTGAATATAGTCCTCCACAGTCATATATGAACATAATTTATTCATTCAGTGGATATTTATTAAAAGCCAAATGTATGTCAAGCATTATTCCAGGCACTTATGATTCATTAGTAAACACAATAGCCCTAAATCTCCTCACTGTGAAGCATACATTCTAGTGAAAGAAGAGAGGCAACAAACAGCATAATGAACCAGTCAATTACATGGTGTCTTAATACAGTCGACCCTTGAACAACATGGATTTAAATTGCACGGGCCCACTTATACCTGTTTTTTTTTTTAATAAATACAAATGTATTTCTCTTCCTTATGACTTTCTAAATGATATTTTCTTTTCTCGAGTTTACTTTGTGATGAGAATACAGTATATAATACATAAAACATACAAGATGTGTGTTAATCGACTACTTATGTTGCCAGTAGAACTTCTGGCCAACAGTGGGATATTAGTAGTTACATTTTGGGAGAGTTAAAAGTTATATATGGATTCTTGACTGCACAGAGTGTCAGTGCCCATAACCTTCATGTTGTTTGAGGTTCAACTTCTATAAATACTATGAAAAAATAAATCAAGTTCAAGAGGATTGGGATTGCTGGAGAAGATTGCAGTGAGGCCAGAGTGGGCCTCATTGAGAAGACAACATTTGAACAAGGACTTGAAGGAATAGATCATTTGCCTTGTAGACGCCTGGAACAGAGGGCAGGACACCGCAGGCGAGGGAACAGCCAGCGCAAAGGAGACCAGAAGCAGACGAACAAGGAGAATGACATCATCTGACTCAAGTTTTTCAAAGATTCACTTTGATTTTTGTGTTGCACATAGACTGTATGTGTTGGGATGAGTGGAGTTTTTAGGTGTCTAGAAGAGAGGATGGTAACTCCTCTCAAGAGAGATCACAGTGGATTCTGCATTTATTTTAAAAGTTGAGCCTCTTTCTATGGCCATTTGTAGGAAAGTGGATGGACCTCGAGGGTGTCATGCTAAGTGAAATAAGTCAGGCAGAGAAGGACAGATACCATATGTTTGCACTCATATGTCTAACAGGAAAATAGGAGAAACCTAACAGAGGACCATGGGGAGGGGAAGAGGGAAAGAGAGTTGGGGAGAGAGAGGGACGCAAAATTTGAGAGACTACTGAATACTGAAAATGAACTGAGGGTTGAAGGGGAGGGGGAGGGGGGAAAAGAGGTGGTGGTGATGGAGGAGGGCACTTGTGGGGAAGAGCACTGGGTGTTGTATGGAAACTAAATTGACAGTAAACTATTTTAAAAAAATAAATAAAAGATGAGCCTCCTGGGTATCCTGAGAGATTGGATACTGGGTGGTCATCTTTTTTTCTTTGGCAATTCAAATTTGTTTCTTTTGTAAGGTGAAAGAGAGAATAGGCATTCTGGATTTTGCCAGTGAGAAAGGCCCTTAATTTCCTAATAAGAAAATACTTTGATTGTTGGAAGGAGGAGGAAGGAGATCTGATTCCTTTTTGCCAATTAAATCTCAGCATCTTGCATGTTCTTCCTGTCCCTCTCACAGAGCAAACATGTTCTTTCTACCATGTACTAGAATTTAACAAAGGGTAAGTAAGAGTTCACAGTGCATTTCTTCCCTGGTACCTAGACACCAGAGAGTAAGGTATTTAAAAACAAATCATTGAAATAAAGTCTGGAGGACATGCTGTCACAATATATCACTCCTTCATTTCAAAGGGAGTTTATTAAGGGTGTCCAGACTTTTGTTCAGTTAAAGAAAAATGTTTTACCTTTCTTGGAGGGCAGCAGTAATCTGTTTGGTAATAAGTTCAAGAAATGTATGTACAATTCATGCTGGTTAGTAGATTATCATTGTGTGTCTTGCTTGCGGCACATAAACACAGATGTCAGGAGAGAGCCCCTTTGTCCATTAATCTGAGGATGGAAAGCTGCTGATGCAGTAGCCGAGGTGTCTACATCATCTGTCCACATGCTGGTTCTTTCCCAGTTTATAGAGTAGGGTGTGTGTTTTTTTTCTTGTCTGAGAATAAATCAATTGAAAGAGAACTTTAGAGCTATTTAGAATTCTAACCACTTGTGTTAAAACAAAACTCCTTTGATTATGGAATATCTCCATGAATTTGCTTATTTAGTAGAACCGCAACTGTCTTCCTTTCCATTATTCTGAATTTGTGTGTCTGAAAGAAATAGCAGTGTACCTAAAAATAGATGTCCAAGGAAGTCAGTCATTCCTTTAAAAACATTAATCATTTTACAAGTACCAAACACATAGGAGATTCTTTACTAGTAAGAGAAGATTTTAATAGAGTTGGCAAATTAAAGCCTAGAAAAGCCAGCACACCTCCTCTTCAAGACGTAGGCACGTTGACCTGTAGTCCTTCCCATCACGGGTCACATGTGCTGTAGAAAGTAAAAATGCCAACCTGGCAATTGGGGAAACACTTGAGGAGTTAAGGCCTATTAGCTTCTGTGGTTAGCAACATTTTTAGGGTGGAAGTGATAAGGTAATGGACATGAAAAATGCTCTGAGGCTCAACAGTGAAGGTAAAATAAAAATACTGCCATTGCTTAACATCCTCCAGTTTGATGGCTTGCTTTCTACACATACTGTGGAGAGGAGATGGCCGAAAGTAAGACAGAACAGAGAAGTGTGAATTCAGTTCTATTATATTTGAATCATAAGGCCACGAATGTCTCTGAAAGCATGTTGTAAGACTGAGTAAATATCCGTTCGAATAAGTGGTGTCTCCTTCTAAGTAACCTTGTTATAGAACCTTCCCCTGTTTTATTCTTTGTTATTGTTGTAGTTGGTGTACTTTGTTTTGATTTACAATTACCTTTACCTTTACATCCTGTAGCCTATTTCCTTGGATAACCTCAGTGATGGGGATATTTCATTTTCTGAGGGTGGCTTCTGGAAGCTATTCAGTCATTTAAGGACATTTAGTGGACGTGATATTAAAAGAAAAAAAAACACGTTAAATTGGATAATAGGGATTTGGTCAAGATAACAGGGATTCTCAAAATGGGATTTTAAGACAAGCAGCATCAGAATCATCTAGGGATCTTAGGTGGTTCTCACCTTAGAAGCTATGATTCGGGAAGTAAGGAAGTCTGAAAATGTGCATTTTTAACAATTTTACAGGTGATCCTGATGCTTCTGGTCGAGGAACCACATTTTGAGAAGCACTGAAATAACATATGCTCTTAAAATACTTATCTGAATTTTATATTTTATTCTTTTTAAAATTTTTAAATCTATTTTGAGAGAGAAAAAGAGCATGCACACATGGAAGGATCAGGGGCAGAGACAGAGGGAAAGAGAAAATCCCAAGTAGGTTCTGCACTGTCAGTGCAGAGCCTGATGTGGGGCTCTAACCCACAAACTGGGAGATCATGACCTGAGCTGAAATCGAGAGCCAGACACTCAACTGACTGAGTCACCCAGGCATTCCTATCTGGATTTTATTTTTAAGCTGGTTTAAATTTTTTTTGTATTTATTTATTATTGAGAGACTGAGAGAGACAGAGCACGAATGGGGGAGGGGCAGAGAAAGAAGGAGTCAGAATTCGAAGCAAGCTCAAGGCTCTGAGCAAGCTGTCAAGACAGAGCCTGACATGGGGCCTGAACCCACTAACCACAAGATCATGACCTGAGCCGAAGTCGGTTGCTCAACCTACTGAGCCACACAGACGCTCCTTTGAGCTGGTTTTAAAAGCTATTCCAGAGTTCCCCAAAGTCAGGATTAGTAGAAAAAAGATGTAACTTACCTGTGTGAAACTCTGTAAATGCCTCCCTACTGGGGACATTGTGTGCCGTGTCTGTAAGCCACTAAGGTCTGTCAGGGCAAGAATCATTTCTGTCATGGTAACTGATGTGTAATCCATGCTTCAAATGGTACATAGGACAGAGCAGGAACTCTCCTTTTATGCTAACTACTGAAGTCTGAAATCTTTGGCACAGAAGATCCTTCGTGATCTGCCCCTTTCTTACTTCTCCCTTTATCTCTTCTACACGATACCTGGGACTATCCAGCAATAGTGATTTCACTTAGTTTCCTAAAACTACCATGTTCTTTGTCACTGCTACAGAACCAAAAGATCGTCTTATTTTTACTACTTGTTGCCAAATGCAGTGACCTTTGAGAAAATGAACTAGAATTGGTTAAGCCTGATCTAATCATTTGCTCTTAGGCCCTGAAGACAGTTGTTTAGTATTCTGTCTGTGTAGTCAAAATGAATTATTGTTTAGCAGAAATGGAAACTATTTTAGGTATAACAATAGAGCGTTTGAAGACTATCTGAAGTGGTGGCAGTGGGAATAGTAACTGAAAGGCCAGTCACTTCTGTTTTTGTCGATTCAAACTTGGGGAAGAGGGTTGGAACACAAAGGACTTCTCTGACATTTTCTTGGCCCTCAAAGACCTTGGCATTCCACCCACAAATCTGTATTTTCTTTAAACTGCTTGAATTGAATCCTTTTTTACTTGTTTGGTTAGAAAGGAGAAAAATACAGGTGTTTGATATTGTAATTCTGAAATGTCAGCAAGCAGTGGGAATCTTTCAGACTAAGGAGAATATACCTTGGTTTGGATTAGTAAGAGAGTATGGATTACAGTGCATTCCAACTGGAATAAAAGAAAAATAAAATCATTTTGAATATTATTGTAAATTGATGTATTTTTTTGAGGATTGCTATGGTCTGATGTTTATTTCCCCTCAAAATTCATATGCTGCAATCCTGACCCCCAAAGGCAATGGTATCAGCAGATGGGTACTTAAGTCATGAGTGGATTTCATGAATTAGATTAATGCTTTAGAAGAGAGGCTCTGGAGTGATCCCTGGGCCTTCCACCATGTGAGGAAACAGCAAGAAGGTGCCAGCTATGAACCCAAAAGAGGTCTTTCATCCAACGATGCTGTCCTCTTGATTTTCAACTTTCTACTCTCCAGTACTGTGAGAAATAAATTCTTTTGTTTGTAAGCTACTGAATCTGTGGTATTTTGTTTTAGTAGCCTGAACAGAATATAGCCATGACCATGGACACAGAATCAAGAGGACCTAGAAATATGCTTTTATGCCCGACGAAAGAACTGCAGTCAATTGAACATTTTGCCCATCTGTCAGAACTCTTGCATGGCAAAGTGCAGGTGATACAAACAGAAAAAAAGCAAAAGTATTATGAAAATGTTAGCAGTATTCATCAAAAGCCAGGATCTGTTTGAGATATTTCACCTTGCCTACTGGTTAAGAATATAAACTCAGGGATTAGATGCATTGAATTCAAATTCTAGGTCTATCATTGAGAAATTCTGTGATCTTGGACACTGATATAAGTTAACATGTGTAAAATGAGGATGCTAATAATATTAACACCAGAAAGATGTCTTGAGGATCTGATCAAATAATCGATGTAAACTTCTTAGTGCAGAGTAATTGTTCAGTGCACATAAGCTATTGTTATTAACATGTGGTTGCTATCTGTCAGCAGGAAGAATGGGTATGGACTTTCCAGGATGTCTTCCCTTTTCTGAAAGTAGTTGTTTTCATTCAAAGTATCATCAGTTGCTTCTCCTCTTTCTAATCAGGTGTATTGTAGAGACATATTTAATAGAAGTAGCCTATTTATTCCCTGGAAGACGTACTGCAATCACAGGCTATTTCTTAAGGACTTGGTTTTCTTGAGTCAACTCTATGACAGCTTATACTTAGTTCACATTCCTTCAGTTCAGCTCACTGATTTAAAATTGATTCCATCCATCCTTGTGCATTCATGGGTGATAGGTCTGAATTTAGGCCAAGTAGCAACATATTTTTAACATGTAAATATAAAATACTGACATGCTACGTGTTAGAATGCTTCAAAGAGAAAACCTACCCTATGTAGTTCAAAGTCATAAAGAAAAGCATTCTACTGTACAGAATTTACTGTCACTCTACAATGCACCATGACATGTTATCATAAGTTTTATAAAAATATCAGTGAGTTCAAAGTGTTTGATGAATTCAAAGAAACAAGTACTCCCTATATGGGGAGCTGGAAGAAAATTTTGGATAGTTGAGTTTGTCTGTCTGTCTCTCTCTTTTTCCCCCTGGATTACTTCCTACTTGTGAATGCCTAAGGGTGGTTTCCGTACTTTAGTTTAAAATGTGGTACTCGTTTGCTTTTGTTTATAGTCAAGTACCTTTCCAGAAGCGACAAAGGTATACATAGCCCCACAACCCTGACCATTTCATCCCTATATATATATCCATTGCTCAGTTTTTGGAAAATGGAATTGATCACCTCCCGCATTTCTGCCTCTAAGGGCAGCAGTGGTGAGGCATCTGCATCAGTGGGAGTGAGGATGGCTCCAGGCTTCTGGATCTTGTTTTCTCTGTCTCCACCACCATCTTTGGGCTATGCAGGGTCCCATATCTTTTGGAATAAGTGATTGTGCATTAAACTTTAAATCTTCAAAAAGCAGTGGGAAAGATGCACTTAGTTTCCAGTGACCTCATTTGGCTCTCCTTCATGAAAATACCTCCTTGGTACCCCATTATTTTTGATCCTCTGATTTCTCCCAGCCAAACCAAACATTTCCCTCCAGATATCAGGTCCTAAGCAAATGAGTATTGCGTATATTTGATGAAGTGGAGAGGAGCCCGTAGTTAACTCCTAGTGACAAACACTGTGTGGGCAGATTAAATATTTCAATTAAGCAGGACAGAAAGCAGGCTACTGATTCAAATCTTTTTTATTAATGTTTTTAACATTTATTTTGAGAAAGAAAGTGTGAGGAGCAGGGGAGGGGCAGAGCCTGACACAAGGCTTGAATTCACAAACCATGAGATCATGACCTGAGCTAAAATCTAGCGTGGGATGCTTACCTGACTGAGCCACCCAGGTGCCCCATGATTCAAGTCTTTCTATGACACTTCTGTGTCTGTGAGTCCTGCATACTATAGATGCCCAGAATTAGTGGGACCACCCCTTTCTTTAGCCCAAGGTCCTAAATTATAAACAAAAGACTGGCCGTTATTTTAGATGCTAACTATATGGCAACTTATGGAAAAATAAAATAATATAAAATTAGAAGTAATTGGAGCTTTTCTGTAGTTGGTAAGTGGGAAACAGAAATGAAACTACTCAGTAAAGCCTGAATTCACTCAGTTTCTACAAATTCCTCAACCTTTTCTCTTCTGTATTTAATTGCTTGAATCTTCCTTCCTAACAACTTTTAGTTCTCCACTCTCTGTAGAAAGTTCAATATTTCCCATTGCTATTTTTGTTTCTCTCCTTCATAGTTATTCTTGATATTGCCTGTAAATTCCCCACTTCCGTGCCCGCCCTACTTGACTCAATTGATAGGTCCTTTCCATACCATATGCTGCAGTGTGCTAAAACAATCTCAGATTTGAGGGTCAGGAAAATAGCATTTCTTGTTTTACAAATATACGTTCTAAACATTTAATGTTCTGAACAGATGGACTTGCTGTGTGAGCAGACATCATAAAGACAAAACATAGAGGTATGGAATTTTCTACTGTAATACCCTGAGACCTGCAAAAAGAAAATCAAACTCATACTTTATGACATGCACAATCAAATATTGTATTGAGTCATCTTTTGTTATTAGTGGAAGGAGTTTGCATACCTGCCGTACTACTGATGTTTTGCACAACAAATATAAATTTTATTTCTTCAGGTCTTACTTGGTTAATTTTTTGTGCCTGCTGCCAGCCCTCCTGATGCCATGTAATGGCACATGACTATTGATCCTCTGAGATAGGATCTGGATCTCAGTCAGTAGCAGTTAGGCACTTTTGACCAAGACTGTATCACGTGACTCTGTAAAAGGTTTTCTTGGCTCTGCCCATTTGTTTCATCTCTCAGACTACTCCTATGTAACATCACAAACATGAAAACTCTTTGAGAAGAAATTCTAGCTGATTATGCCTTGAGGGTCTTAGATGAAGAAGCAGAAACTCCAAGTCCTTCTTAGAGGAGAGCGTATAGTGAGTTCCTGAGGAGCAGGGTGTAACAACTGAGAACGAGGTGTTCATTGGGATCTTAGACAAATGAATATGAGAGAAGAATTTATATATATAAAGGATGAGAAAGGAAGAGTGGCTGTTAATTGCTTCTTTAAAGACCACTTTCCCCTCTGTTCTTTGATTGAAGAACTCTATTGTAATTAAACACCAGATGCCCTGTGAAGGCCATGGATCATGATCTCTCTAAGCCCTTCCTGGCACTCCCATTCTTGCCAAATGCTGGATTAGGGATGAGCATGCAATCCCCTTTGTCTAAGTCATGTGAGAATAAGTCTATTGAGGTGCTTATAGAAAATATTTTCTTCTCTGATTAAGTAAAAAAAAAAAAAGGCTACTGGGGTAAAACCAGTCTTCTTCTGTCTTTGGCTTTGAAGAGACTTGCCTACGTTTGAAGCTGCTGTTGCTTCCTTGTGGGGAAAATATCCCAAACACATCTGATAATGATGGAGGAGTATGGAAGGAACCTCAATCCTCAAGGTCATCACTGACCTGCTGCACCTACCAAGTGATATATTAAAATTGATCTCACCTATATTGGGAATAAAGAGGAAAGTCCACATTAATATTAATTAACCTCTTTTCTTTACTCTCTATCTATACAAAACTTGCTCTTGCTCCAGAATCTAGATTAAGTTCTACTTCCTCTGGGATCATTTTTCAACCATTCCAGACTAATTTGATAATTTTCCTTAGATGAATGGAGGTTTATTGCTTGGGCACTTAATCCCATGTTTATATGACCTACTGCATCTTCAGTGGAATTGTATAATCCTTAGGGGATAGGGCTTGTAGCCTAACTCACCTTGTTTTATATTTATTAGAGTTTTTATCTCTGTGTAAGCTATCCATTAGGACCTCAATAAACATAGCTCTAATAGCAAACAATTACTGAGCCCATATTCTGTGCCAGGTCATCTTGCTGAATGTTTTGTTACAGCTAATCCTCATTAATCCTCCTGCATTGTAGCAGTTAATCCTCATGACTATATTGCAGAAAGTGCTGTTATATTCCACAGTGTTCTCCTAGGCTAGGTTGTGTGCTCATTAAATGCTGCCATGGCATTCTGTACTTTTCCTTCATAGCACTCATAGTTTCAATTAAAAAACAAATAAGCTCAGCATGCATTTGGTTGCTTATGGTCCATTCCTTCCCAAGTTAAGTCCATGAGGGCAGGGATAATTTCTGTGTATATCCCAGGCCATGGAACAGGCCTTGTGTCCTTATGCATAGGAGTTTTAAACATATATAAAATAGGAGACAAAGGCTGCATAACATCTGGCTCAAGTTCACATCACTGGGGCTGGAGTTCACACGCATCCTAGGTTGTCTCTCTCTAGGGTCCCTGCCCATACCATGTTGTTTTTGCTGATTTGAGTCGTTTCAAACTCTGTTTGAGAATCTGAGTTTACCATCCATTTTTAACAGCTAATGAGAAGACTTCAGGCTCCTGATGTAAACAGCTGAGAATAATGATGGTAATGATGATATCACTATGATTTATGAAGCACCCCATTTTTTTCTGGGGATAATGCTTTCAACCTTAAATTAGTATGGCACTTTAGCTTTTATTGCCTACTCATGCAGGAAATCAATGCTCAAAGAGGCTATGAAATACAGCTGGGAATGCATAGCTGACAAGCCATGGAGATAGACTATCAACTCAGATCTACCTGTAGGCAAAATCCAGGGTCTTTCCACTTTGCCGTACTGCAGCTATCATTCATCAGACACCCATTATGTGCCAGGAACTCTTTTAGATACTTCTTTAGTCATCAAAATAATCCCCTAAAGGAATTAGCTCTTGAACAATTTGAGGGTTAGAGCATTAATCCCTCACCAACTCCAGTCAAAAAATTTGTGTATAACTTTTGACTCTATAAAAATTTAGCCACTAATAGTCTATGTTTGACTGGAAGCCTTACCAATAACATAAGCAATAATTAATACATATTTTATCCTATATGTACACAGGTATATATAAATATATGTATATGAAATGTTATTAAGAACATCTTAAGGAAAAGAAAATACATTTACAGTGCTTGTATTACCAAAAAAAAATCCATATGGGAGTAGATCCATGCAGCTCAGATCCCTGTCATTCAAGGGTCAGCTGTATTATCACAGTAAGTAAAGTAACATGTGAATGGTTACATGTGAATGAATTTGAAAGCAAGTCAAGAAGTAGGTTTATATAGTCTGGCTGAGCTTTCTAAAAACATGTCAAATTTTCATGGGAGTGATTGAACCTGTTACACAAAAATTTTAGGTTTATATTTAATCCATACACTAGAGGTAGCGGGAGGGCAGAGGACTTGAATAAGAAGTAAGATGAGGTAACTGCATGGCCAAATCGTATTTTGCAGGTATGGGCAAACTAGTTGCAGGCAGCCTCAAAGGGCCAGACAATGATGGAATGCATAGAAACTCCAAGTTTAAAGCAGATGCATCTATATGGAAGTTAGTCATTTCTAAGGACATTTGACTCTTTAAAAAAAAAAAAATGCTGATGTGGGAGAAATTGAATCTTTGTCTCTGGTGCCATTGGACCAAAAGTTGAAATAGAAAATCAAAGATTAGCTGCTTTCTTTTAAGCTACAATGTCCAACCCAGCATCATTGGCCCCAACTGTGGTCTTACTTTCCAGCCTCTTCCCACCAGACATCTGCTCTTGGAGATTTAATTGCATCTGTCACTTTAGTAATCACGTGCATGTGTGTTTTCCAGAAGGATGAGTTGCAGACTTTCAGTTTGGGGTTTGATGGTATGATACACAGCTGCTTTAATGCTGGCAGGAGCATTTCATCTATCTCCTCTACTCTGTTAGTGATAGGCTAATGACCACTGCCGGATATACTTCTCTCTCTAAATGCTCCATCATGAAACCAAGGGAGGCAACACAAAATTAGCAGATGCTGAGACCTAAAGAATTCACTCCTCCAAGAGGACATCCTGAGGGAGCAGGGAAGCAAAATTGATTATTTCTAACAGAATGCTTGCTTCTTCTTACTTATTTTCATTTTATGCTTTAACACTTTATTTGCATTGAAGGATGTTTTTGAATTAGGAAGAGGATTAAGATGTACAATGAGAAATGCTGAAAAGGACTGAGCTTATTTGGTCTGAAAACAGAAATCAAAAAGCCAACAAACAAACAAAAAACACCTTGCTCTTGTAATAACACAATTTCCACATCCAGCCAGTCAGCATTTTTTAAACAACCCACATGGATGTATACATCCTAAAATACCATACCCAAATTATATTCAACATACAAAACTATTTTTCCCATTTTCTGAATATTGTGGTTCTGGAAACAGTATGATATCACTCTGTGAGATGATGGACCAGAGAGGCCCTTCTACTTCCCAATATTCTAAGGGTTAGTAGACTATGTCAGTAGAACTTCATGGTTTTTCTCCAGAAACAAGACAAAGATTGGTTGTTTCATAGTGTCTATTTATTTTTAATAATTGCATCCCAAGTTAGATCATTAACTTCCAGGTGACATACTAAACTGGGTAATTCTGATAGAGATTCCAAATTTGAGGATAGTTCTTTGCCAATCAAAGGTAAATAACACAAGAAATATCATAGAATATTATTAGAACTGAAGAAAAAGAGACTTTTTTT
>NC_043704.1:57098147-57108041 GCF_006229205.1 Suricata suricatta
CTGTTGTAAAATGTATTTTAAAATTTAAAATCAATTATGTGATGATATTGGTTCAAATGTTACTGATTTCAGTGCTAATCAATCATCTATTTGCACCATGACCATCTTTCTTGGAGCTCCTTTTGTTTTTCAACACTTACTTGATAAGAATATATGTTCATATATTTTCTAGCTGCTGGTTACTATTGATTGCAATATAACCTTTCTAAACTTCAGTTTTCTTACCTATAAAATGCAGATAACAATAGTAACAACATCACAGGATTATTGTTAAGATTAAGTGAAATTACTTATGTAAATAGCTTACCATGGACCAAATCAACAATCCATAACTGTTACAAAATAATGCTGACGGTGCTAATAGCAGTAACAGCTTAAAGACTATCCTTTCTCCATTGAACTTATTTTAAATCTTTGTTGGAAATTAACTAACCCTTTTGGTGTGGGTCTACTCCTGGTTTTCCTATTCTATTCCAATCTATGTGTCGAATATTTTATACCAATGCCATATTGTCACGTAAGGGCAAACTTCCATATCAAGTAGATTGAAATTCCATTTTTGTCCTCTTTCAAAGTTGATTTGGCTATTTTAGTTTATCTTTCTATATAAATTTCATAATCCTGCCACTCCCCTTGGGAAAAAATGTTTCACTTTCTTTCCCTTAGCCACAGTGGTTTTTGTCCTATGCCCTGGGCTGACAAGGCTTGCTGTTCGTTAGGGAAAATGAACCCAGGTGGTGCTTTTGACATTCCTTCCCCCACGTAGCAACTGGCATGCCCCTTCCTCCACCTGCACCACCGACCTGGGGAAGCTTTCTCCTGTTTTCCACTACAATTGCCCATTTTTCTTTTGACTACCTAGTAAACATCTGTTCTGTTGAGTCTGAGCAGGTGCAAACCCTCCTTGTGTCTGAGGCTTGTTGGAGTTCCAGATGCTTCTAATAGCCTGTTCTCAGGCTTTTGAAAGTAGTTAAAAGATTTTAACTGAATTCCTCCTGCTCACTTTTATAATGGCTTTGTCTTCTTGCCATGCTTTGCCCCAGTTGAGCCAGTGCTTATGTTTTGTCTCTCCTTGGAGGTATCTGTCTTTACATAGACTTGAGGGCTTCTGATTACTTTGGCCATCAGTTCTTTTTAAGAAATTATGATTTTGTATATTATCCAGTTTTACATGATATTAGGGTGGGAATAATGCTCTTTCCAGATTTCTACACCTGAACCACATGGTGGAAGCCCCTAGTGACGTTCTGTCTTACGGAGGCTATCAGCCTTTCTAACCCATCAAGTTTCCTTCTGATTTTGTTGTCTTTTCAGCTTAGTCTTTTTTCTCCACATGGCTGACTGACTGCATTGACTTGTAGTAGCTCCACTTCACTGAATCCTAGTGAGTTAGTCAAATAATGTTATTAATCAGGCATTAGGTGCTTTTCTGCAGTATATTCTTTATTCAGTTCTTCTGAATACTCTCTTCCTTCTTTTGTTCTGCTCAAATTTTTATGACCCTTGCTTGACCTTGGATGAAGTAGGATTTCATTAGGTCAGCATTTGTTCTTGTAAGATATACTGCTTGACCCTAGACCCGCTTTCTGTTTGGTTACATGACCAGGGCTCTTAAAATCTGTCAGTGGAAGTAGGTGTTGTGCACAGCAGCCTATTCAATACCAAGTGTCTAACACACTTCTGATGCAATGAGATGGCCTCTCTTCCTTTTTAGTTCTCTGATATGCTAACCTATGAAATCATACACTTTTAGCATATATGCATATTAAATAGCATGATATTTATCATACCCAATGGCCAGAGCTTTTATTTATACTATCCCCCATCCCCAGGGAGCATTATTTTTACTATGAATTAGCCTTATTGTACTTAAGTTATCTTATTTTCTACAGTTAATTCTCTCTCTCTTATTCTCTCTCCATAAAGAGTATTTTTAGATAAGTAAGAAGGATGAACATATTACTTTATTCTCCTCAGAGAGAAATTTCTTGAGACAACATATGCCCTGAGTTTTTTTTTTTATCTTGCTACCCTTTGTTTCAGGATGAGCAGCCTTTATATACCATGAATTAGAATCTACATCTTTTTTTCTTTTTCTTTCTTTCCTTTTTTTTTTTTTTTTTTTACAATTCAGCTTGAATTACTTATTGGTGAGTACAAATTCTTCCTTCCATTACTCCCTCCTTCTATCCCTTCTTTCTTCCTTTCTTTTTTGTGAATAGAAGCCAGACCTAATTTTTTAATGTTTGTTTGTTTGTTTGTTTGTTTAGAGAGAGAGCAAGCAAACAGGGGAGGGGCAGAGAGAGAAAAGGAGAGAGAGAATCCCAAGCAGCTCCATGCTGACAGGACAGAGCCTGACATGGGGCTTGATCTTATGAACTATGAGATCATGACCTGAGCTGAGATTGGGAGTCAGACATTTAACCCACTGAGCCACACAGAAACCCCAAGAAACTAAAATGAGATGAAATTCTAAGTTGGATTGAAATGAGATATGATATTTGGCAAAGAACTATGACCTTAGAACCCTCAACATTTGAATCCTTGAAGGGTTACCTAATGTAAAGTTTCCAATGGGAATAAGAAGAGGGGATATTCTGGAAAAATTTGTAATCTTCATTCTAAGTTTTAAAACTACAGTTGTCAATGCAATTGCAATTAGAACTATTTTCTTGATTTCTTTTTCTGATGATTTGTTGTTAGTACATAGAAATGAAGCTGATTTTTATATATTGATTCTGTATTCTGCAACTTTCTGAATTTGAATTTGAATTTAAATTTGAATTTGAATTTTTCTTCTAACAGTTTTAGGGTGGAGTCTTTAGGGTTTTCTGTATACAGCTTCATCTGCGAATACAGTTTTACTTCTTCGTTTCTGATTTGGATGCCTTTTATTTCTTTTGCCTGTCTAATTGCTCCAGGCTAAGTAAATAGGCCCTTTCCACAGAAAGACATGTGCCTGCCTGCCAGCCAGTACTAGTGCAGCAAGGGAGAGCAGGGACCACGGGGACCTGCCTGTGATGGGAAGATAGAAAAAGAGTGAAAAAATGAGCCTGCCAGCGCCTCTATCTGGAAGAATCCCAGCAGGCTCTTTAAGATTAGCAAATGGATCTCTTTTAGAAACAGTTAAGGCACTTTTCAAACTACTGCTTTTGCGCTGGGCCCTGGAACAAGTGAGTCTGTGTGCAAGCCCTTTAATGGTGGTTTATCTGTTCCCCACAGCCCTTTGGGTCTCCTGGATGTAAGCCCTACTGTCTTTCAAAGGTAGACATTTTGGAGGCTCCTGTCTCCAGTGCAGTCCCCAAGGGCTGGGGGTACCTGCAGTGAGGCACAAACCCCTTGCTCCTCAGGAAGAAAGTCCTGTGTTGTGAGATCCCTCCTGCTGGTAGGTCACTGTAGAAAACATGGCATTTTTTGGTGAAACCCTGTTTCTGCCTCCCTATTTCTCTTGACGTGGCCCTTTTATCCTTTGTTGTGGAGGAACTGTTCAGCTAGCTTGAGGTCTTTTTCAGAGGGAATTGTTCCATAGGTAGCTGTACATTTAATGCATCTGTGAGAGGAGGTGAGTCCAGGATCTTCCTGTGCCACCATCTTGCACCTCTCCGGCCCCCAATGGAGTTCTTTAATGTTGTATTTTTACAGCAAGTGAAAACGCTTTCCTTTTTGTTGCTTTAATAAGAATTTCTAGTTAGAATTTATTCTATATTGGCACTTTTCCCTTAGTATTTTCCCGATGGAAGTTATTTGTATTGTTTGTCAGAGTTAACTTCACCCAGAATGGTTTTTGTCTCCCAATATGTCAGCAAACATCTCTCCATAATGGATGATCTTACTTTCTGCAGTTTACATCAGACCTGGCAACAGGGACTTTCATCCATCTTTGGGTAGAGATAAAAAAAACGACCACGGTGTATAAATTGCTAAACTGATCAAAAGCTATTATGGTATATATAGAAAACTCCCTGTTAACTAGTAATGTCTTGGATTGTATATTTTGCAGAAGTTGAATATCTGCTCAAGATCACACTGATCATCATAGTGGAATTTTTTTTTTGAGAGACTGAGCTCCATTTAGTTAAACCATGATAGGGTCTACTTTCAGTTCAATCTTTCTGCATAACTCCCATTTTATTTGAAATTCTGTGTATATCATTAAAGAAGCACATTTATGTTTATCCCCTAAACATAACAGTTCCAGAAGGAAAATAACTATCTTGGGTCTACAATATTTCTCCCATTTAAAGAAGAAATGATTCTTTTGCAATGACTGCTATAAAGTATTCTGACTACTGAAGCTTAGAAAACATGTTAACACTGATAAGAGTTTATAAATGGAATAGAGAATCATGATTTCAACTGAATTTAACCTGTCCTCAGCCATAAGAGACCTGCTTAGCCATTGCATCTGAGCCATAAGAATCTCTTCATTATATTGAATATATATATATATATATATATATATATTGCATACCTTGAGGATATGTGAAACAATGAGTCTAAGACACTCTTCTCAGATATAACAGACACAGAACTATTATTAGCACAACCATGAAATTGGAAAGGAACATATGGTTCAGAAATTAGTTATTAGTTACTACAATTTCATTTTTACCATCAATACTTAGATACCAGCCTTTCCTGTTAATGCCATAATAGAAATTACACACATATTTTAATAACTTAGAGTTTAAACATAATCTTATCTTAAATTCTGTATGAAATAATAATATCAAAATCATACAACATTAAAAATTGTCATAACTACAAAAATTACGTAATTTCATTGTTCACTTAATATGCTTACATTTGATTTTTCGGTATAACTGAAAATAGTACATATAAGCAATTAAAATAATATGTTCATATGTTTTTTCCTTTAAATAATCACAATTGTGCCATTTAATTTGATAACTTAAACTTGCAGTTAGGAAGTATGTGGTGACCAAATACACACACACACACACACACACACACACACACACACACACACACACGTCTCAGTATTTGTAGAACTGAAAGAGTTAGGAAATGTAATTCTATTCTAACTTCTACCACAGGACCATAGATGGATTTAGTGAGTTAAACTTCCCCAAGCCTCCAATCTCTTATTTGAAAATGAGAGATTTGGACCACACATTCTCTAAACATAGGTTTTGCATTAACAGTTTGAATTTAAACCACTGTCAAATTTTTATAGGATGTAATATGTCCCCAACCAAACTTTCAGATAAAATGTGACTGTGTCTTAGAACATAATTAGATTAGAATCAAATCAGATTAGTTCTTGCTTGGTGAAGATTGAATACAGTGAATGTGATTACTACAGTAGAATTATGCTTGGTAATAAATGGCCAAACTGTTGGACTATATGGCCACAAGTGGATAACAGCATGGAGCTAGTCAAGACAGTGCCAGTGGACCAGTCTCCAAGAGTTTACTTTGGAAAAATCAATGAGGTAAGGGTGGTTTAGTTAGGAACTTACCTAAATACTTTTTTTAAATTCTACTTACCTTCAAATCTAAGGCAAGAAATAGTCAATATTCCTGGAGAACTGACAAGAGAAAGATTATTGCCAAAAAATTGTCCTTTGATGCTATTGTGACTGATCAAAAATTTCTATGTAAGGCTATTTAATCTTGGGTAATCTCATAGCACATTATGATTAACTTTCTTCTCTTTAGCTCTCATTCTTTAATCAACAATCATACATGTGTGGAATTAAGCATCAAGGAGAGAAACAATGAGGTCCTTACTTTGACAGGTTATACTATAGATGAGAAGATAATTGATAAACTAATTTGCAATCAGGAATCTTGCAGTAAGACAGTGAAGGCAAATCACCAGCACACACATAATGCCCATTTACCTGACTTGTTAATCATGATATTCTAAATGTCTGTGCACAATCAGTTCATGCTTGTTATAATTTGGTATCCACACAGTGATAGATTTGCCAGAAGCAGCTATTACTGGTTTGCCAGAAAAAGATGCCATTGTGAATTTAGTTTTGACAGAATGCTCTCAGTAAATATGTTCTTTCATGGAGCTTTTGCATAGAAACTAATGGTGTTTATTTCTTGATTCAATAAATATTGATCGAGTAGGGAGCACATATTATATACTAAACATTTAAAAAGAACTGGGTATTGAGCATAGTTTTTCCTCATAAACATGGATACGTGATGCTGACACTCTACAGCCTGCCAGTTTTGAAGATCAGATGAGATCCATAGTTTCCATACTTGAATTCAATCTCTTGGATGAAACTTGTCTCTTACTCACTAAGGCCCTTGCAACTTCAGGGTGTCTGGCCAATGATGTATGCCCAAAGCATACATGGAATAATTGGTATCTGGGTCCACCAACTATCTCAATCAGAGCTCTTAGAAACCTCAGATTGTTAGGGTGGGTAGTGGGAAGCAGGAAAGTAAATAGAACTTTGTGTGAGCTTTGAAGGAAAGACTTAGATTGTTGAAGGTAAGGAGGAGAGGTACTCTATGGAAACCATGCTGCTTAAACAGGGAAAGCAGTGCAAATGTACCAAGGAGACAACTGAGATGACGTAGAAAAAGTGTCCAAAGAGTGAGAAATATCAGATTTTTAAGTTTGCAGGATGTTTTATGGTCCTCTACTTCGTTCTTAAACCTTGTATCAAGCAAAGAATTCACCACAGAGTGGATTTATGTTGACTTCATTTGGATAAACCATGGCTCAGGTAAACTATAACTTTTATTAAGGAGCTAATATATTTCAGCATTCAGTGGCTATTTCTGAGACAACTCTACTTGGTGAATTGGTCAAATTAAAGAGAGATTAGAAAACTCTAAAGTAGCTTTTTGATTCTTGGAAAGTCTTCAAAATCACTCTTGAGAAAGTGAAATTGATGAGCTTGACGTACAGTAACATGCTGACATTTCTGACTTGGCTTATTTGTGAAACTCCATAAATCATCAGAATTAGGTACTTAAAATATGACATAATCTTTTTGTTCAGTGTTACTGAGCTTTAAGTCACTATGTTTAAAATTGACTATGTCTAAATATCCCCACACCAAACCTTATGCTTGTTTCATTACTTACTCTTGACCATTAGTTTACTTTACTTTCAATTAAGGAATAATTATTTTCACTTTTAAGCACTAATTTTTAAATTTTTAATAGGTAAGATATCTATGAGGCTAAAATTACATATATGTATTGCACATATTTATGTGTGTGTATATGTATGTGTATACATGTGCATGTTTGTATCTTTGCTGGAAAAAGCTCTTTCTCCTTTTGGCCCCTTTTGCTGACCTCCAAGTTCTGACTCCACAGTGCCCTCCCACTGCCAGCAAACACTGTAATCACAATTTTATATACCTTCAAATATTGGTGTACATATACAAGCAAGTTACAATACACATTACCTTTCATTCTCTTTTTATCCAAAAGGGTAGTATGCACATCACCCTGCTCTGCACTTTGCTTTTTTTTCACTCCAAACGTATTTTGAAGGTGTTTCTATATTACCTAAGAGTTTTCTTGGTCCTCATCCATTTTTAACTTTAAAAAAAGACTATATTTCATATTTGGAACCATTTTGGGGGGTAGGAGAGATATGAATCACTGCAGGTTCGAGCACTAAAATTCCAATACTTTGCCATAACCATCATGGGGTGGGTGTTATTTTACTGTGACCAAATAAGGATTTATTATGGTTTAATTATCATTTCCAGTCTTCAGAATTCCCTGCCAGGGTGTTCTAAGGTGACTTTGAAATCAGTGATCCATTAAACTCTTGAATTCTAAACCATCTAATTCTGAAGCGAAAAATGATTTTACACAATATCCTGAGTTCATATCCCTTTCCTCCCTTCCACTGATGTGAACAAAAATTGCAACTATATTTCAAAGATCTCTCCCATCCTATTCTTTAAACAAGTGTTACCTTGAAAACTTATTACATCAATACTTCACATTTTTATATTTGATACTAAAAGTGTCCACCTATCTACAGAATGAAGTAGATATGATTTAGCTTTTTTTTTTTTTTAATGAGATGATCTTCCTATGTACTTTAGTTGTTTGGAACTCTGGTTAGTAAAATATAAACAAATGCTAACAAATTGAGGTGGAGAGGCCTGGATTTGTCACTTTCTGTAGACGGTAGGTAGTACTTTCCCCTTTTCTAGTGGCTCCTGCTGATCTTCTGTGTCACTTCTTTTCTGTTGATAAAGCTTCTTGTCATGTCTATAACTCTTGTTTCCTGTCTCTCACCACTTTAGCATTTCACTGCTATATTTCATTTTCTGACTATTGGAAATTTATTTTCCTTTTCTTCTTGCCTCTTCCATCTAGTGCTTTCTGGCTTTGGCATAGGCAAGACTTGGTGCTAACAGTTAGCTTGGCCACTGTGAGTTATTAGTGTCATTTGACAAAAATGTCCAGTTCTTCCCATTCAAAGCATATGGTAGCTTGCATTTGGGACAACCTCTTTGGGGTTATGTGGGATCATGTAACTAGTTTCTGGTCAATAAGTTGTAGACAGAAGTATATGTGTTTCACTTACTGGCTACATATTGCATAAATAAATTTTCTTTATACCTTCTGTCACAGAGGCTGGAAATATTCAAGTTATTGGCTTCTCTGAAAAACAGAAGTCCAGTGTGACTTCAATAATATTTTTCCTTATTAATCCCAAATACATCTATGGGATGAGCAAAAATGGAATATAACTTTTATGTTTATTTGTTTTAAACCACTGAGATTCAGAGGTATTTGTTGCCATGGCAAAATCTAATCTATAGCCTATTCTATACACCTGCAAGAATATTTCTTCTTGTTGGTAAATGAACAACACATCATTTCTGTGCATAGTTCATGTAGTTGTAATTCATGTAGTCATGGGGCAAGATAGAGAGACAATACTCTTCTAGCACTGGCATATTAGTGTAGTTTCCCTTTACCTCCAAGTTCAGTGCTTTTCCGGAGGCTGAAGACACCATTTATTTGGCTAGTCTGGCAAAGATCTGAAACAGAATCACTGACAAAGCAGGGGAATACCCATCTGGGAACAGAAGAAATGATGGAACCAGAGGTTGGCCCTGGAAGAGTTGAAACAGTGAACCAGGTGAGGGTGAGAGAAGGAAGGCCTGACAGCAGACTTCTTAAAGTAAAACCTGTAACATGGAGTAACAGGTTATTTAAGACAATATCCAGTATTGGAGGGAATACCAACTGAAGTGACAGGTACCTTGTGATACACAAACAGAGCACAACTCAGAGACCCAGGAGAACTCGGGTAGCAGGGAAACCAGAAAGTAGTTACAGATATGACTTCTAGGTCAAAGACTACCATTCCTGGAGGACTGGTAAACTAAGTAGAATTCCAAACCTGGGAATGTTTACTATACTCACTTATATATTTAACTATAATCAAGAGAGAAGACTTGTCCAAAGTACAAGTTAAGACATGGGTCTAAGTCAGGGGTTAGTAAAAGGAACAAGGCAGAGTCCCACTTATTAGGTCCATAGCTCATGATCTGGATCTGACCAACAAAATTACTAAAATTACTGAGCAATAGTGTCAAATTTCTTAGATTTCTCCTGTTTATGTTCAGAATTGGTTCTTGATTTTTGGTGGACTTGATCTTGCGCATAAAGGTCAAGTGGTCCCCACCTTAGAAAAGGAGGTCACACTGAGAAGGAGAACCTAGAACAACATTACACATTCAATAAATACTGTTTCTATGTCTGTTTTGCTTTCTGCTTTGTCCTTACTTTCATTATATAAATAATCAGGGTTGCTGGAAATGGCTAGCAGAGTAATGAGAGAATAGATCAATAGTTTGATCAGATCCTCACTTATTTATCTTGATATGTATGCTGCCTTCGAATATGTGTGGTTCTTTT